>NW_028270165.1:67122041-67227041 GCF_037043375.1 Chiloscyllium plagiosum
CTCACCCCCCCCCCTCCCCTCTCCCCCTCCCTCCTCTCCCTCCCTCCCTCCCCTCTCCCCCTCCCTCCCCTCTCCCCCTCCCTCCCTCCCCTCCTCCTCCCTCCCTTCCCCCCCTCCCTCCTCCTCTCTCCCTCCCCTCTCCCCCTCTCCTCCCTCCCTCTCTCTCCCTCCCTCCCCCCCTCCTCCCCTCTTCCCCCTCCCTCCCTCCCTCCCCCCCTCTCCTCCCTCCCCTCCCTCCCCTCCCTCTCCCCTCCCCCTCCCTCCCCCCTCCTCCCCCTCCCCTCTCCCCCCTCCCTCCCTCCCCTCCCTCCCCTCCCCTCTCCCCTCCCATCCCTCCCTCCCTCCCCTCTCCCTCCTCCCCTCCCGCCCCTCCCTCCCGCCCTCCTCCCTCTCTCCCTCCCCTCCCTCCCTCCCCCTCCCTCCTCCTCCCCTCTCCCTCCCTCCCTCCCCTCTCCCCTCCCTCCCTCCCTCCCCTCTCCCCCTCCCTCCTCCCCTCCCTCCCTCCCCTCTCCCCCCCCTCCCTCCCCTCTCCCCTCCCTCCTCCCTCTCCCCTCCCTCCCCTCCCCTCTCCCCTCCCTCCCTCCCTCCCCTCTCCCCCTCCCTCCCTCCCCCCTCCCTCCCCCTCTCCCCCTCCCTCCCTCCCTCCCTCCCCTCTCCCCCTCCCTCCCTCCCCTCTCCCCTCCCTCCCTCCCTCCCTCCCCTCTCCCCCTCCCTCCCTCCCCCTCCCTCCCTCCCCTCTCCCCCTCCCCCTCCCTCCCTCCCCTCCCTCCCCTCTCCCCCTCCCTCCCTCCCTCCCTCCCCTCTCCCCCTCCCTCCCCCCCCCTCCCTCCCCCCCTCCCTCCCCTCTCCCCCCCCTCCCTCCCCTCCCCCTCCCCCTCCCTCCCCTCCCTCCTCCCTCCCCCTCCCTCCTCCCCTCCCCCCCTCCCTCCCCTCTCCCCCTCCCTCCCTCCCCTCTCCTCCGCCTCCCTCCCTCCCCTCTCCCCTCCCTCCCCTCCCTCTCCCCTCCCTCTCCCCCCCTCCCTCCCTCTCCCCCCCCTCCCTCCTCCCCTCTCCCCTCCCTCCCTCCCTCCCTCCCCTCTCCCCCTCCCTCCCTCCCTCCCCTCTCCCCCTCCCTCCCCCCTCCCCTCCCCTCTCCCCCTCCCTCCCCCCCTCCCTCCCCCTCCCCTCTCCTCCCTCCCTCCCCTCCCCCTCTCCTCCCTCTCCCCCTCCCTCCCCCCTCCCCTCTCCGCCCCTCCTCCCCCTCCCTCCCCTCTCCCCTCTCCCCCCTCCCTCCTCCCCTCCTCCCCCCCTCCCTCCTCCTCTCCCCCTCCCTCCCATCCCTCCCCTCTCCCCTCCCTCCCTCCCTCCCCCTCCCCTCTCCCCCCTCCCTCCCTCCCCTCCCTCCCTCCTCCCCTCCTCCCCTCCCTCCCCCCTCTCCCCCTCCCTCCCTCCCTCCCCTCTCCCCTCCTCCCTCCCTCCCCTCTCCCCCTCCCTCCCTCCCTCCCCTCTCCCCTCCCTCCCCTCTCCCCCTCCCTCCCTCCCCTCCCTCCCCTCTCCCCCTCCCTCCCTCCCTCCCTCCCTCCCCTCTCCCCCTCCCTCCCCTCTCCCCCTCCCTCCCTCCCTCCCTCCCTCCCCCTCTCCCCCTCCCTCCCTCCCTCCCTCCCTCCTCCCCTCTCCCCCTCCCTCCCCTCTCCCCCTCCCTCCCTCCCTCCCTCCCTCCCCTCTCCCTCCTCCCTCCCCCCCCTCCCTCCCCCCTCCCTCCCCTCTCCCCCTCCCTCCCTCCCCTCTCCCCCTCCCTCCCTCCCCCCCCTCCTCCCCTCTCCCCCTCCCTCCCCTCTCCCCCTCCCTCCCTCCCTCCCCTCTCCCCCTCCCTCCCTCCCCCCCCTCCCTCCCCTCTCCCCCTCCCTCCCCTCTCCCCCTCCCTCCCTCCCCTCTCCCCCTCCCTCCCCTCCCTCTCCCCCCTCCCTCCCTCCCTCCCCTCTCCCCCTCCCTCCCTCCCCCCCTCCCTCCCTCCCCTCTCCCCCTCCCTCCCTCCCTCCCTCCCCTCTCCCCCTCCCTCCCCCCCTCCCTCCCCCCCTCCCTCCCCTCTCCCCCCCCCTCCCTCCCCTCTCCCCCTCCCTGCCTCCCTCCCTCCCCTCTCCCCCTCCCTCCCTCCCTCCCCCCCTCCCTCCCCTCTCCCCCTCCCTCCCTCCCCTCTCCCACTCCCTCCCTCCCCTCTCCCCCTCCCTCCCTCCCTCCCCTCTCCCCCTCCCTCCTCCCCTCTCCCCCTCCCTCCCTCCCTCCCTCCCCTCTCCCCCTCCCTCCCTCCCTCCCCTCTCCCCCTCCCTCCCCCCCTCCCTCCCCTCTCCCCCTCCCTCCCCCCCTCCCTCCCTCCCCCCCTCCCCTCTCCCCCTCCCTCCCTCCCCCCCCCTCCCCTCTCCCCTCCCTCCCCCCCCTCCCCTCTCCCCCTCCCTCCCCCCCTCCCCTCTCCCCCTCCCTCCCCCCCTCCCTCCCCTCTCCCCCTCCCTCCCTCCCTCCCCTCTCCCCTCCTCCCTCCCTCCCTCCCTCCTCCCCTCTCTCCCTCCCCTCCCTCCCTCCCCTCTCCCCCTCCCTCCCTCCCTCCCCTCTCCCCCTCCCTCCCTCCCTCCCCTCTCCCCCTCCCTCCCTCCCTCCCCTCTCCCCCTCCCTCCCTCCCTCCCCTCTCCCCCTCCCTCCCTCCCTCCCCTCTCCCCCTCCCTCCCCTCTCCCCCTCCCTCCCTCCCTCCCTCCCCTCTCCCCCCTCCCTCCCTCCCTCCCTCCCTCCCCTCTCCCCCTCCCTCCCCTCTCCCCTCCCTCCCTCCCTCCTCCCTCCCTCCCCTCTCCCCCTCCCTCCCTCCCTCCCTCCCTCCCCTCTCCCCCTCCCTCCCCTCTCCCCCTCCCTCCCTCCCTCCCTCCCTCCCCTCTCCCCCTCCCTCCCTCCCCTCTCCCCCTCCCTCCCCTCTCCCCCCTCCCTCCCTCCCCTCCCCTCTCCCCCTCCCTCCCTCCCCTCTCCCCCTCCCTCCCTCCCCCCTCCCTCCCCTCCCCTCTCCCCCTCCCTCCCTCCCTCCCCTCTCCCCCTCCCTCCCCCCCTCCTCCCCTCTCCCCCTCCCGTCCCTCCCTCCCCTCTCCCCCTCCCTCCCCTCTCCCCCTCCCTCCCTCCCTCCCTCCCCCTCCCTCCCCTCTCCCCCTCCCTCCCCTCTCCCCCTCCCTCCCTCCCTCCCCCCTCCCTCCCCTCTCCCCCTCCCTCCCTCCTCTCCCCTCCCTCCCTCCCTCCCTCCCTCCCCTCTCCCCCTCCCTCCCTCCCTCCTCCCCCCCTCCCTCCCCTCTCCCCCTCCCTCCCTCCCCTCTCCCCCTCCCTCCCCTCTCCCCCTCCCTCCCTCCCTCCCCTCTCTCCCCCTCCCTCCCCTCTCCCCCTCCCTCCCCTCTCCCCCTCCCTCCCTCCCTCCCCTCTCCCCCTCCCTCCCCTCTCCCCCTCCCTCCCTCCCTCCCTCCCCTCTCCCCCCTCCCTCCCCTCTCCCCCTCCCCTCCCCTCTCCCCCTCCCTCCCTCCCCCTCCTCCCCTCTCCCCCTCCCTCCTCCCCCTCCCTCCCTCCTCCCCTCCCTCCCTCCTCCCCCTCCCTCCCTCCTCCCCTCCCCTCTCCTCCTCCTCCCTCCTCCTCCCTCCTCCCCTCCCCCTCCTCCCCCTCCCCCCTCCCTCCCTCCTCCCCCTCCCTCTCCCCCTCCCTCCCCTCTCCCCTCCCTCCCTCCTCCCCCTCCCTCCCTCCTCCCCCTCCCTCTCTCCTCCCCCTCCCTCCCTCCTCCCCCTCCCTCTCTCCTCCCCCTCCCTCCCTCCTCCCCTCCCTCTCTCCTCCCCCTCCCTCCCTCCTCCCCCTCCCTCCCTCCTCCCCCTCCCTCTCTCCTCCCCCTCCCTCCCTCCTCCCCCTCCCTCTCCCCTCCCCCTCCCTCCCTCCCTCCTGCCCCCTCCCTCTCCCCTCTCCCCCTCCCCCTCCCTCCCCTCTCCCCCTCCCTCCCCTCTCCCCCTCCCTCCCCTCTCCCCCTCCCTCCCCTCTCCCCCTCCCCTCTCCCCCCCTCTCCCCCTCCTCCCTCCTCCCCTCTCCCCCTCCCTCCCTCCTCCCCTCCCCTCTCCCCCCCCCTCTCCCCCCCCCTCTCCCCCCTCCTCCCTCCTCCCCCTCCCCTCTCCCCCCCCTCTCCCCCTCCCTCCCTCCTCCCCCTCCCCTCCCTCCTCCCCCTCCCTCTCTCCTCCCCCTCCCTCCCTCTCTCCTCCCCCTCCCTCCCTCCTCCCCCTCCCTCCCTCTCTCCTCCCCCTCCCTCCCTCCTCCCCCTCCCTCTCCCCTCTCCCCCTCCCTCCCTCTCCCCCTCCCTCCCCTCTCCCCCTCCCTCCCTCCTCCCCCTCCCTCCCCTCTCCCCCTCCCTCCCTCCTCCCCCTCCATCTCCCTCCCCTCCCACCCTCCCCTCCCCCCCTCCCCTCCCCCTCCTCTCCCCCTCCATCCCCCCTCCCTCCCCTCCTCCCTCCCTCCCCTCTCCTCTCCCCCTCCATCTCCCTCCCCTCTCCTCTCCCCCTCCATCTCCCTCCCCTCTCCCCCCTCTCCCTCCCCCCTTCCCCTCCCCCTCCATCTCCCTCCCCTCTCCCCCTCCATCTCCCTCCCCCCCCTCTCCCCCCTCTCCCTCCCCCCTTCCCCTCCCCCCTCCCCCTCCTCTCCCCCTCCATCCCCCCTCCCTCCCCTCCTCCCTCCCTCCCCTCTCCTCTCCCCCTCCATCTCCCTCCCCTCTCCTCTCCCCTCCATCTCCCTCCCCTCTCCCCCTCCATCTCCCTCCCCCCCCTCTCCCCTCTCCCTCTCCCCCCCCCTCTCCCCCTCTCCCCCTCCCTCCCTCCATCTCCCTCCATCTCCCTCCTCTCCCTCCCCTCTCCCTCCCCCCCCCCTCCCTCCCCCCTCCCTCCCCCCTCCATCTCCCTCCCCCCTCCCTCTCCCCTCCATCTCCCTCCCCCCTCCCTGTCCCTCCCCCTCCCCCCTCCCCCTCCCTCTCCCCCCTCCCCCTCCCCCTCCCCCCCTCCCTCTCCCCCTCCCCCCTCCCCCTCCCCCTCCCCCCTCCCCCTCCCCCCCTCCCCCACCCCCCCCTCCCCCTCCCCCCACCCCCTCCCCCTCCCCTCTCCCCCTCCCCCCCTCCCTCCCCCTCCCCCACCCCCTCCCCCCTCCCCCCCTCCCTCCCCCCTCCCCCTCCCCCCTCCCTCTCCCCCCCCCCCCCTCCCCCTCCCACCCCTCCCTCACCCCCCACCCCCTCCCCCACCCCCCCACCCTCCCCCACCCCCCTCCCCCCTCCCCCCTCCCCACCCCCCTCCCCTCTCCCCCTCCCCCCCCTCCCTCTCCCCTCCCCCCCCCCCTCCCCCTCCCCCTCCCCCTCCCCCCTCCCCCCCCCCTCCCCCTCCCCCACCCCCCCTCCCCTCCCCCTCCCCCCTCCCCCTCCCACCCCCCCTCCCACCCCCCCTCCCCCTCCCCCTCCCCCCCTCCCCTCCCCCCTCCCTCCCTGCCTCTCCCCCTCCCCCTCCCCCCCTCCCTCTCCCCCCTCCCCCCTCCCTCCCTCCCCCCTCCCCCCTCCCTCTCCCCCTCCCCCCTCCCTCTCCCCCCTCCCCCCCTCCCTCTCCCCCTCCCCCTCCCTCTCCCCCTCCCCCCCCCTCCCTCTCCCTCCCCCCCCTCCCCCTCCTCTCCCCCTCCCCCCACCCCCCTCCCCCCCCTCCCTCTCCCCCCACCCCCTCCCCCCCCTCCCCCTCCCCCTCCCCCTCCCCCCCCCCACCCCTCCCTCCCCCCCTCCCCCCCTCCCTCTCCCCCCCCTCCCCCTCCCCCCCTCCCCCTCCCCCCCCCCCCCCCCTCCCCCACCCCCCCCCCCCCTCCCCCCTCCCCCCTCCCCCCTCCCTCCCCCTCCCCCTCCCCCCTCCCCCCTCCCCCCCTCCCTCCCCCCCCCCCTCCCCCTCCCCCCTCCCCCTCCCCCCCTCCCCCCTCCCCTCCCCCCTCCCCTCTCCCCCTCCCCCCCTCCCCCCCTCCCCCCTCCCCCCCTCCCTCTCCCCCTCCCCCTCCCCCTCCCCCCCTCCCTCCCCCTCTCCCTCCCCCTCTCCCTCCCCCCCTCCCTCTCCCCTCCCCTCTCCCCTCCCCCCCTCCCCCTCCCCCCCTCCCCTCTCCCCTCCCCCCTCCCCCCCCTCCCCTCCCCCCCCTCCCCCCCTCCCTCTCCCCTCTCCCCTCCCCCCCCTCCCTCTCCCCTCCCCCCCTCCCTCTCCCCTCCCCCCCCTCCCCCCCTCCCTCTCCCCTCCCCCTCCCCTCTCCCCTCCCTCTCCCCTCCCCCCCTCCCTCTCCCCTCCCCCCCTCCCTCTCCCCTCCCCCCCTCCCTCTCCCCTCCCCCCCCTCCCTCTCCCCTCCCCCCCCTCCCTCTCCCCTCCCCCCCTCCCTCTCCCCTCCCCCCTCCCCCCCTCCCTCTCCCCTCCCCCCCTCCCTCTCCCCTCCCCCCTCCCTCTCCCCTCCCCCCCTCCCCCTCCCCCCTCCCTCTCCCCTCCCCCCCTCCCCCTCCCCCCTCCCTCTCCCCTCCCCCCTCCCTCTCCCCCTCCCTCTCCCTCCCCCCCTCCCTCTCCCCCTCCCTCTCCCTCCCCCCTCCCTCTCCCCCTCCCTCTCCCTCCCCCCTCCCTCTCCCCCTCCCTCTCCCCCTCCCTCTCCCTCCCCCCCTCCCTCTCCCTCCCCCCCCTCCCTCTCCCCCTCCCTCTCCCTCCCCCCCCTCCCTCTCCCTCCCCCCCTCCCTCTCCCCCTCCCTCTCCCTCCCCCCTCCCTCTCCCTCCCCCCCTCCCTCTCCCCCTCCCTCTCCCTCCCCCCCTCTCCCTCCCCCCCTCCCTCTCCCCCTCCCTCTCCCCCTCCCTCTCCCTCCCCCCCTCTCCCTCCCCCCTCCCTCTCCCTCCCCCCCCTCTCCCTCCCCCCCTCTCCCTCCCCCCTCCCTCTCCCCCTCCCTCTCCCTCCCCCCCTCTCCCTCCCCCCTCCCTCTCCCCCTCCCTCTCCCTCCCCCCCTCTCTCTCTCTCTCCCCTCCCTATACCTTCCCTCCCTCCCCTCCTCCCTCCCCCCTCTCTCTCTCCCCTCCCTCCCTCTACCTTCCCTCCCTCCCCTCCTCCCTCCCCCCTCTCTCTCTCCCCTCCCTCCCTCTCTCTCTCTCTCTCCCCTCCCTCCCTCTCTCTCTCTCCCCTCCCTATACCTTCCCTTTCTCTCCTCCTCCCCTCTCTCTCTCTCTCTCCAAGGAAGGATGTTATTACACTGGAGAGGGTGCAGAAAAGATGTACAAGGATGTTACCGAGACTGGAAGGTTTGAGGTGTAGGGTGAGACTGGGGCTGTTTACCCTGGAGCGTCGGAGGCTGAGGGGTGACCTTATAGAGGTTTATAAAATCATCAGGGGGCACAGAGAGGGTAAATAGACAAGGTCTTTACCCCCTGGGGTGGGGGAGTCCAGAACTAGAGGGGCGTAGGTTTAAGGGGAGAGGGGAAAGGGAGCTGAGGGGTAACTTTTTCCCCCCAGAGGGTGGTGCGTGTGTGGAATGAGCTGCCAGAGGAAGGGGGGGGGGGAGGCTGGTACAATGACAGCATTGAAAAGGCATCTGGGTGGGGACAGGAATAGGGAGGGGTTAGAGGGAGATGGGCCAAGTGCTGGGGAATGGGACTGGGTTAGGGTTAGGGATATCTGGGCCAGCATGGACGGGATGGGCCGCATGTGCTGCACATCTCTATGACAATGACTCTAAACTCTGCCACACATCTCAGCTCGAGAGCTAACCTCAACTTGGAACAGATGGTTCCCTTTGAATCCCAGCACCCAGTTTTTCAAAGACTGTTTAGGACCAGGAATGTGGGCCAGTATCTCTTTAATAGTTACCGGTGCAGACTTCGTTAAACCTTCGAGAAAGGTTGCTGTCAAGATAAGGTGGTGAAGGACGTGCGATTGGTCATAAGGTACGGGTGACTGAAAGAAGAGCAATCTTATCAAAGTTCAGACGTTATCTCGCCCGATGTTCAAAGAAACGATGAATAGTTTGGGAGGAAAATAAATTTTCCAAACTGCTCTCTCTCGGCCCAGGACCAGGAGTCTCCCTCTATAGACCCAGGCTGTCTCTCTCTCTCTCTCTGACTGTCTCTCCATCCCTGTCCTCTCCCTCTGTCGGCCCTTTCCATCCTCCTTTCCTCGTCTCGCTCTCTCGCTGTCCCTGTCTCTCCCTTTCCCAGCCCCTCCCCAACTCTCTCGGGCACTGGGGCCAGGGACTGTTGTAGCTCCCAGAGTGAGAGGGGCCTGAGAGATCGCCCTTCCTCACGTAAACATCAATGTGAATCTGGAGCATCAGTGAGATTTACCCTCCGCGCCTTTTAGAGCACCAACATTTCCGGGGAGCGTTGGTACAAAGGGCTCAGACAGGAAGGCAATGTTCTGAATGGCTGCCAACAGAAAGTGCTCTTGGGGGAGGGGGGGTGGGGGGGGGCAGATTGCCAGCAGCAACTCCGACAAAGGAGAGCTCAGTAGGGTGGGGAAATACTGCCATCTGGAGAAACTACTGACACAGCACACACACACACACACACTCTTTCTCTCTCTCTCTCACACAAATATTCTCTGACGCACACAAATATTCACACACACACATATACACACAAATATTCACACACACACATATATTCTCTCTCACACACACCAATATTCACACACACACACACATATACACACCAATATTCACACACACAGATATATTCTCTTTCACACACACCAATATTCACACACACACACATATACACACCAATATTCACACACACACATATTCTCCTTCACACACACCAATATTCACACACACACACATATACACACCAATATTCACACACACACATATTCTCCTTCACACACACCAATATACACCAATATTCACACACACACAAATATTCTCTCTCACACACACCAATATTCTCACACACACACACACACACACACACATTCACACCAATATTCACACACACACAAATATTCTCTTTCACAGACACCAATATTCACACACACACACACACACACACATATACACACCAATATTCACACACAAATATTCTCTCTCACAGAGACCAATATTCACACACATGCACACATATACACACCAATATTCACACACACACAAATATTCTCTCTCACACACACCCGCACACATATACACACCAATATTCAGACACACACAAATATTCTCTCTCACACACACCAATATTCACACACACACACACATATACACACCAATATTCACACACACACAAATATTCTCTCTCACACACACCAATATTCACTCACACACACACACATATACACACCAATATTCACACACAAATATTCTCTCTCACACACACCAATATTCACACACACACACCAATATTCACACACATACACACCAATATTCACACACACACACATATACACACCAATATTCACACACACACCAATATTCACACACACACACACATACACACCAATATTCACACACACACACACACACATACACACCAATATTCACACACACACACACCAATATTCTCTCTCACACACACACAAATATTCTCTCACACACACAAATATTCTCTCTCACACACACACAAATATTCTCTCTCACACACACACAAATATTCTCTCACACACACAAATATTCTCTCACACACACAAATATTCTCTCTCACACACACACAAATATTCTCTCTCTCACACACACACAAATATTCTCTCTCACACACACACACAAATATTCTCTCTCACACACACACACAAATATTCTCTCTCTCACACACACAAATATTCACACACACACAAATATTCGCACACACACACATAAATATTCTCACACACACACACAAATATTCTCACACACACACACAAATATTCTCTCTCACACACACAAATATTCTCTCTCACACACACACACACACACAAATATTCTCTCTCACACACACACACACACAAATATTCTCTCACACACACACACACAAATATTCTCTCTCTCACACACACACAAATATTCTCTCTCTCACACACACACACTCACACTCTCACTCTCACTCTCACTCACACACACACACACACACATTCCCTCTCACACATACACACAAATATTCTCTCAGACACACACAAACATTCTCTTCCTCACACACAAACATTCTCTCTCACACACACACAAACATTCTCTCTCACACACACACAAACATTCTCTCTCACACACACACAAATATTCTCTCTCTCTCACACACACACACACAAATATTCTCTCTCTCTCACACACACACACAAATATTCTCTCTCTCTCACACACACAAATATTCTCTCTCACACACACACACAAATATTCTCTCACACACACACACAAATATTCTCTCTCACACACAAACAAACATTCTCACACACACACAAACATTCTCACACACACACAAATATTCTCTCACACACACACACACAAATATTCTCTCACACACACACACACACAAATATTCTCTCACACACACACACACAAATATTCTCTCACACACACACAAATATTCTCTCACACACACACACACAAATATTCTCTCACACACACAAATATTCTCACACACACACAAATATTCTCACACACACACAAATATTCACACACACATACACACAAATATTCTCACACACACAAATATTCTCTCTCACATACACACACAAATATTCTCACACACATACACACACAAATATTCTCACACACATACACACACAAATATTCTCACACACATACACACACAAATATTCTCACACACACACACAAATATTCTCACACACACACAAATATTCTCACACACACACAAATATTCTCACACACACACACAAATATTCCGACACACACACACACAAACATTCTCACACACACACACAAATATTCCGACACACACACACACAAACATTCTCACACACACACACACAAACATTCTCTCACACACACAAACATTCTCACACACACATTCTCACACACACACACAAACATTCTCACACACACACACAAACATTCTCACACACACACACAAACATTCTCACACACACACACACAAACATTCTCACACACACACACACAAACATTCTCACACACACAAACACAAACATTCTCACACACACAAACATTCTCACACACAAACAAACATTCACACACACAAACAAACATTCTCACACACACACACAAACAAACATTCTCACACACACACAAACAAACAAACATTCTCACACACACACAAACATTCTCACACACACACAAACATTCTCACACACACACAAACATTCTCACACACACACAAACATTCACACACACAAACAAACATTCACACACACAAACAAACATTCTCACACACACACACAAACAAACATTCTCACACACACACAAACAAACAAACATTCTCACACACACACAAACATTCTCACACACACACAAACATTCTCACACACACACACACACACAAATATTCCCACACACACACACAAATATTCTCACACACACAAATATTCACACACACACACAAATATTCTCTCACACACACACAAATATTCTCACACACACACACAAATATTCTCACACACACAAATATTCTCACACACACACAAATATTCTCACACACACACACAAATATTCTCACACACACACACAAATATTCTCACACACACACACAAATATTCTCACACACACACACAAATATTCTCACACACACACACAAATATTCTCTCTCTCACACACACACACAAATATTCTCTCTCACACACACACACAAATATTCACACACACACAAATATTCTCTGTCACACACACACACAAATATTCGCACACACACACACAAATATTCGCGCACACACACATAAATATTCTCACACACACACACAAATATTCTCTCTCACACACACACACACACAAATATTCTCTCACACACACACACACACAAATATTCTCTCACACACACACACACAAATATTCTCTCACACACACACACAAATATTCTCTCTCTCACACACACACACACTCACACTCTCACACACACACACATTCCCTCTCACACATACACACAAATATTCTCTCAGACACACACAAACATTCTCTTCCTCACACACAAACATTCTCTCTCACACACACACAAACATTCTCTCTCACACACACACACACAAATATTCTATCACACACACACACAAATATTCTCTCTCTCACACACACACACACACACACACACACACACACAAATATTCTCTCTCTCTCACACACACACACACACACACACAAATATTCTCTCTCTCTCACACACACACACACACACAAATATTCTCTCTCTCTCACACACACAAATATTCTCTCTCACACACACACACAAATATTCTCTCTCACACACACAAACAAACATTCTCACACACAAACATTCTCACACACACACAAACATTCTCTCACATACACACAAATATTCTCTCTCACACACACAAATATTCTCTCTCACACACACACAAATATTCTCTCTCACACACAAATATTCACACACACACACAAACATTCTCACACACACACACAAACATTCTCACACACACAAACATTCTCACACACACAAACATTCTCACACATACACACACACACAAACATTCTCACACACACACACACAAACATTCTCACACACACACACACAAACATTCTCACACACACAAACATTCTCACACACACACACACAAACATTCTCACACACACAAACATTCACACACACACACACACACACACAAACAAACATTCTCACACACACACAAACATTCTCTCACACACATACACACAAATATTCCCACACACACACACAAATATTCACACACACACAAATATTCTCACACACACACAAATATTCGCTCTCACATACACACACAAATATTCTCACACACACAAATATTCACACACACACACAAATATTCTCACACACACAAATATTCACACACACACACACACAAATATTCTCACACACACACACAAATATTCTCTCACACACACACAAATATTCTCACACACACACACAAATATTCTCACACACACACACAAATATTCTCACACACACACACAAATATTCTCACACACACACACAAATATTCGCTCTCACATACACACACAAATATTCTCACACACACAAATATTCACACACACACACAAATATTCTCACACACACACACAAATATTCTCTCTCACACACACAAATATTCACACACACACACACAAATATTCTCACAAACACACAAATATTCTCTCACACACACACAAATATTCTCACACACACACACAAATATTCTCACACACACACACAAATATTCTCACACACACACAAATATTCTCACACACACACAAATATTCTCACACACACACACAAATATTCTCTCACACACACACAAATATTCTCACACACACACACAAATATTCTCACACACACACACAAATATTCTCTCTCTCACACACACACAAATATTCTCTCTCTCACACACACACAAATATTCTCTTTCACACACACACACAAATATTCTCTCTCACACACACACACAAACATTCTCTCACACACACAAACATTCTCTCACACACATACACACACAAATATTCTCTCACTTACACACAAATATTCCCTCACACATACACACAAATATTCCCTCACACACACACACAAATATTCTCTCTCACACACACACACACAAATATTCTCTCACACACACACACACAAATATTCTCACACACACACACACAAATATTCGCACACACACACAAATATTCGCACACACATAAATATTCTCACACACACACACAAATATTCTCTCTCACACACACACACACAAATATTCTCTCACACACACACACACAAATATTCTCTCACACACACACACACACATATTCTCTCACACACACACACACACAAATATTCTCTCACACACACACACACAAATATTCTCTCACACACACACACAAATATTCTCACACACACACACAAATATTCTCTCTCACACACACAAATATTCACACACACACACACAAATATTCTCACAAACACACAAATATTCTCTCACACACACACAAATATTCTCACACACACACACAAATATTCTCTCACATACACACAAATATTCTCACACACACACACAAATATTCTCACACACACACAAATATTCTCACACACACACAAATATTCTCACACACACACAAATATTCTCACACACACACACAAATATTCTCTCACACACACACAAATATTCTCACACACACACACAAATATTCTCACACACACACACAAATATTCTCTCTCTCACACACACACAAATATTCTCTTTCACACACACACACAAATATTCTCTCTCACACACACACACAAATATTCGCACACACACACAAATATTCGCACACACACATAAATATTCTCACACACACACACAAATATTCTCTCTCACACACACACACACAAATATTCTCTCTCACACACACACACACAAATATTCTCTCACACACACACACACACAAATATTCTCTCACACACACACACACAAATATTCTCTCACACACACACACACACAAATATTCTCTCACACACACACACACACAAATATTCTCTCTCTCACACACACACACAAATATTCTCTCTCTCACACACACACACAAATATACTCTCTCTCACACACACACACAAATATTCTCTCTCACACACACACACACACAAATATTCTCTCACACACACACACACATAAATATTCTCACACACACACACAAATATTCTCTCACACACACACAAATATTCTCACACACACACACACATAAATATTCTCACACACACACACAAATATTCTCTCACACACACACAAATATTCTCACACACACACACACACACACATAAATATTCTCACACACACACACAAATATTCTCACACACACACACACATAAATATTCTCACACACACACACAAATATTCTCACACACACATAAATATTCTCACACACACACACAAATATTCTCTCACACACACACAAATATTCTCACACACACACACACATAAATATTCTCTCACACACACACAAATATTCTCACACACACACACACATAAATATTCTCACACACACACACAAATATTCTCTCACACACACACAAATATTCTCACACACACACACACACATAAATATTCTCACACACACAAATATTCTCTCACACACACACAAATATTCTCACACACACACACACACATAAATATTCTCACACACACACACAAATATTCTCTCTCACACACACACAAATATTCTCTCACACACACACACAAATATTCTCACACACACACACACACACAAATATTCTCACACACACACACACAAATATTCTCTCTCACACACACACAAATATTCTCTCTCACACACACACACACTCACACTCTCACACACACACATTCCCTCTCACACACACACACACATATTCTCTCTCACACACACACAAACATTCTCTCTCACACACACACACACAAATATTCTATCACATACACACACAAATATTCTCTCTCTCACACACACACACACACACACAAATATTCTCTCTCTCTCACACACACAAATATTCTCTCTCTCTCACACACACACAAATATTCTCTCTCACACACACACACAAATATTCTCTCTCACACACACAAACAAACATTCTCACACACACACAAACATTCTCACACACACACAAACATTCTCTCACACACACACAAACATTCTCTCACACACACACAAACATTCTCTCACACACACACAAACATTCTCTCACACACACACACACACAAATATTCTCTCACATACACACAAATATTCTCTCTCACACACACAAATATTCTCTCTCTCTCACACACAAATATTCTCTCTCTCACACACACAAATATTCTCTCTCACACACACACACACAAATATTCTCTCACACACACACACACAAATATTCTCTCTCACACACACACAAATATTCTCTCACACACAAATATTCTCTCACACACAAATATTCTCTCACACACACACAAATATTCACACACACACACAAATATTCTCACACACACACACACACACACACAAATATTCTCTCTCACATACACACACAAATATTCTCTCACACATACACACACAAATATTCTCTCACACATACACACACAAATATTCTCACACACATACACACAAATATTCTCACACACAAATATTCTCTCACACACACACATATTCTCACACACACACACAAATATTCTCACACACACACACATTCTCACACACACACACAAACATTCTCACACACACACACAAACATTCTCACACACACACACAAACATTCTCACACACACACACACACAAATATTCCCACACACACACACAAATATTCACACACACACATACACACAAATATTCTCTCACACACACACAAATATTCTCACACACACACAAATATTCTCACACACACACATATTCTCACACACACACACAAATATTCTCACACACACACAAATATTCTCACACACACAAATATTCTCACACACACACAAATATTCTCTCACACACACACACAAATATTCTCTCACACACACACACAAATATTCTCACACACACACACACAAATATTCTCACACACACACACAAATATTCTCACACACATACACACAAATATTCCCTCACACACACACACAGATATTCTCTCTCACACACACACAAATATTCTCACACACACACAAATATTCTCACACACACACAAATATTCTCACACACACACACACAAATATTCTCACACACACACACACAAATATTCTCACACACACACACAAATATTCTCACACACACACACAAATATTCTCACACACACACACACAAATATTCTCACACACACACACACACAAATATTCTCTCACACACACAAATATTCTCACACACACACAAATATTCTCACACACACACAAATATTCTCACACACACACACACACACAAATATTCTCACACACACACAAATATTCTCACACACACACAAATATTCTCACACACACACAAATATTCTCACACACACACACACACACACACACACAAACATTCTCTCACACACACAAACATTCTCTCACACACATACACACACAAATATTCTCTCACTTACACACAAATATTCCCTCACACATACACACAAATATTCCCTCACACACACACACAAATATTCTCTCTCACACACACACACAAATATTCTCTCACACACACACACACAAATATTCTCACACACACACACACAAATATTCTCACACACACACAAATATTCTCACACACACACAAATATTCTCACACACACACAAATATTCTCACACACACACAAATATTCTCTCTCACACACACACACACACACAAACATTCTCTCACACACACAAACATTCTCTCACACACATACACACACAAATATTCTCTCACTTACACACAAATATTCCCTCACACATACACACAAATATTCTCACACACACACACACAAATATTCTCACACACACACACAAATATTCTCTCACACACACACAAATATTCTCTCACACACAAATATTCCCACACACACACAAATATTCTCACACACACACACAAATATTCTCTCACACACACACAAATATTCTCTCACACACAAATATTCACACACACACACAAATATTCACACACACACACAAATATTCACACACACACACAAATATTCACACACACACATACACACAAATATTCACACACACACACACAAATATTCACACACACACACAAATATTCACACACACACACAAATATTCACACACACACACAAATATTCACACACACACATACACACAAATATTCACACACACACACACAAATATTCACACACACACACAAATATTCTCACACACATACACACAAATATTCTCACACACAAACACACAAATATTCTCACACACACACAAATATTCTCACACATACACACAAATATTCTCTCTCTCACACACACACACAAATATTCTCTCTCACACACACACACAAATATTCTCACACACACACAAATATTCTCACACACACACAAATATTCTCACACACAAATATTCTCACACACAAATATTCTCACACACAAATATTCTCACACACACACACAAATATTCTCACACACACACACAAATATTCTCACACACACACAAATATTCTCACACACACACACACATATTCTCTCACACACACACACACACATATTCTCTCTCACACACAAACAAATATTCTCTCTCTCACACACACAAATATTCACACACACACAAATATTCACAAACACACACACAAATATTCACACACACACACACACAAATATTCACACACACACACACACACACAAATATTCACACACACACACACACAAATATTCACACACACAAATATTCACACACACACACACACACAAATATTCTCACACACACACACACACAAATATTCTCACACACACACACACAAATATTCACACACACACAAATATTCACACACACAAATATTCACACACACAAATATTCACACACACAAATATTCACACACGCAAATATTCACACACGCAAATATTCACACACGCAAATATTCACACACAAATATTCACACACAAATATTCACACACACAAATATTCTCTCACACACACACACAAATATTCTCTCACACACACACACAAATATTCTCTCACACACACACAAATATTCTCTCACACATACACACAAATATTCTCTCACACACACACAAATATTCTCTCACACACACACAAATATTCTCTCACACACACACAAATATTCTCTCACACATACACACAAATATTCTCTCACACACACACACACAAATATTCTCTCTCTCACACACACACACAAATATTCTCTCTCTCACACACACACTAATATTCTCTCTCTCACACACACACACAAATATTCTCTCACACACACACAAATATTCACACACACACACACAAATATTCACACACACACACACAAATATTCACACACACACACACAAATATTCTCACACACATACACACACAAATATTCTCTCACACATACACACACAAATATTCTCACACACATACACACAAATATTCTCACACACAAATATTCTCACACACACACACAATTATTCTCACACACACACACAAATATTCTCTCTCACACACACACAAATATTCTCACACACACACAAATATTCTCACACACAAATATTCTCACACACACACACAAATATTCTCTCACACACACACAAATATTCTCACACACACACAAATATTCTCACACACACACACATATTCTCTCACACACACACACACACATATTCTCTCTCACACACAAACAAATATTCTCTCTCACACACAAACAAATATTCTCACACACACACACAAATATTCTCACACACACACACAAATATTCTCAAACACACACACAAATATTCTCACACACACACAAATATTCACACACACACACACAAATATTCTCACACACACACACAAATATTCACACACACACACAAATATTCACACACACACAAATATTCACAAACACACACAAATATTCACACACACACACACACACAAATATTCACACACACACACACACACAAATATTCACACACACACACACAAATATTCACACACACAAATATTCACACACACAAATATTCACACACACAAACAAATATTCTCACACACACACACACACAAATATTGACACACACACACACACAAATATTCACACACACAAATATTCACACACGCAAATATTCACACACGCAAATATTCACACACGCAAATATTCACACACACAAATATTCACACACAAATATTCACACACACAAATATTCTCTCACACACACACACAAATATTCTCTCACACACACACACAAATATTCTCTCACACACACACACAAATATTCTCTCACACATACACACAAATATTCTCTCACACATACACACAAATATTCTCTCACACACACACAAATATTCTCTCACACACACACAAATATTCTCTCACACACACATTCTCTCACACACACACAAATATTCTCTCACACATACACACAAATATTCTCTCACACACACACACAAATATTCTCTCACACACACACACACAAATATTCTCTCACACACACACAAATATTCTCTCTCTCACACACACACACAAATATTCTCTCTCTCACACACACACACACTAATATTCTCTCTCTCTCACACACACAAATATTCTCTCTCTCACACGCACACACAAATATTCTCTCACACACACACAAATATTCACACACACACACACAAATATTCACACACACACACAAATATTCTCACACACATACACACACAAATATTCTCACACACAAATATTCTCACACACAAATATTCTCACACACAAATATTCTCACACACACACACAAATATTCTCACACACACACACAAATATTCTCACACACACAAATATTCTCACACACACAAATATTCTCACACACACAAATATTCTCACACACATACACACACAAATATTCTCTCACACACACACACACAAATATTCTCACACACAAATATTCTCACACACAAATATTCTCACACACACAAATATTCTCACACACACAAATATTCTCACACACATACACACACAAATATTCTCTCACACATACACACACAAATATTCTCACACACACACACACACACAAATATTCTCACACACAAATATTCTCACACACAAATATTCTCACACACACAAATATTCTCACACACACACACAAATATTCTCACACACACACACAAATATTCTCACACACACACACAAATATTCTCACACACACACACAAATATTCTCTCACACACACACACACAAATATTCTCTCACACACACACACACAAATATTCTCTCACACACACACACACAAATATTCTCTCACACACACACACACAAATATTCTCTCACACACATACAAATATTCTCTCACACACACACAAATATTCTCTCACACACACACAAATATTCTCTCACACACACACACACACAAATATTCTCTCACAAACACACACACACAAATATTCTCTCACACACACACACACAAATATTCTCTCACACACATACACACAAATATTCTCTCACACACATACACACACATATTCCCACACACACACAAATATTCCCACACACACACACACACAAATATTCCCACACACACATACACACAAATATTCTCACACACACATACACACAAATATTCTCACACACACATACACACAAATATTCTCACACACACATACACACAAATATTCTCACACACACATACACACAAATATTCTCACACACACATACACACAAATATTCTCACACACATACACACAAATATTCTCACACACACACACACAAATATTCTCACACACACACAAATATTCTCACACACACACAAATATTCTCACACACACACACACACAAATATTCTCTCTCACATACACACACAAATATTCTCTCACACATACACACAAATATTCTCACACACATACAAATATTCTCACACACACACAAATATTCTCACACACACACAAATATTCTCTCACACACACAAATATTCTCTCTCACACACACACACAAATATTCTCTCACACACACACACATTTTCTCTCTCACACACACACACATATTCTCTCTCACACACACACACATATTCTCTCTCACACACACACACATATTCTCTCTCACACACACACACAAATATTCTCTCACACACACACACAAATATTCTCTCTCACACACACACACACATTTTCTCTCTCACACACACACACACATTTTCTCTCTCACACACACACACATTTTCTCTCTCACACACACACACATTTTCTCTCTCACACACACACACATATTCTCTCTCACACACACACACAAATATTCTCTCACACACACACACATATTCTCTCTCACACACACACACATATTCTCTCTCACACACACACACATATTCTCTCTCACACACACACACACAAATATTCTCTCACACACACACACACAAATATTCTCTCTCACACACACACACAAATATTCTCTCTCACACACACACACAAATATTCTCTCACACACACACACACACACAAATATTCTCTCACACACACACACACAAATATTCTCTCACACACACACACACAAATATTCTCTCTCTCACACACACACAACTATTGTTTCACACACACACAAATATTCTCTCACACACACACACACAAATATTCTCTCACACACACACACGCACACACACAAATACTCTCACACACAAAGAAATATTCTCTCTCTCTCTCACACACACAAATATTCACTCACACTCAAAAATGTTCACACACAAATATATTCACACACACAAACTCACATATAAATATTCACTCACACACAAACACAAAAATATTCACAAACACACACGTACACATACCCAAATGCACACACTTACAGATACACATAGCCACGTACACACAAAAACCCAGATAGTGCACATATACCCACAAAAACATATAACAGGTACACACCTATAGACATACACATGCACACACAAACACATAGGAGTTTACAAGGATTGGGGAGGATTCTGATGGAAACATGTAAAATTGTAACAGGACGAGACAGGACCAATGCAACAAAGGTGTTTCTGATGAACAGGGGGAGTGAGGAACTGGGGTGGGGGGTCTCAGTCTAAAGGAGACGGGGTGGGACTCAGATGGGGAGAGATGGCTCGCCCCCCCCCCCCCACTCCGGAGATTGGGGGGAGAGCCTGTGGGATTCTCTGTCACGGACAGTGACCGTCGCTGAGATCGCGGCTGTCTGATCATCTTTCTCTCCACTTTCCTGTCTCTCCCTCCCCATAACCCTCTGACGTAGCGATGATACCATTTGGTGCTGCTACCCTCCCCCTCTCTCTCTCTCTCGTCCCAAGTTCCCTCCCTTTCGCCTGGGTCCACCTGACACCTCCCTTCCCGTCCCGTCCCCGAGATCGGCTTCCACTTCCGGGGTGGGGGGGGGGGGGGGGGGAAACAGAACGGCCCCGTTAACATTCACGAGACGCCCCACCGACTCCCACAGCCAATAGACCAGCCATCCAGGTGGCAAACACTCCATTCCGTCCGCCCCCTTCCTCCGTCTCCATCCCATACGTCCACCTTCTCCCTCGACCGAGGATTCCACCCTTTCCCCCCCAAGTTTCCCTCCCCTTGTCCTTAACCGCCATCCCACCAGCATCCACATACAGAGGCCAGTCAGCCTGCATTTCCACCGGACACGTACTCCCCTTCCCCTCCCTTGTCAGTGTGCCACAGGGAGCCTCTGACCCACCCTTCCTTCAATACCACGGGCACCTTCCCCCCCCCCTCCTGTGACTGTCAAAGGTCTAAGCCCTGTCCATGTACCTCCTCTGTCCCCAGTATCTGACACACCCCTTCCAGGTGAACACGCCCTACCCACAACCAATCGACTGCATCCGCTGCTCGCAGCGGGCTCTCCTCGACACTGCTGGGGTTGGGGAACCAAGTGTAGACCAGGTAGGTGCTTTGCAGAACATCTCCGCTCCAGCCACACTCGAACACACCACAGCGTTCAACACCTGGGTCCCGAGCTTGCCGCAGGGTTCCAGTGGGGCTCAGCCCAGGCTGGGTGGGGGGGGGGGGGGGAAACGGCACCTCCTTTTCCACCCGGCGACCCTCCAGCTCCCTCCCCATTGGAGTCAACCTCCAGTTCAATCATTTTCGGGACCCCGGGGCATGTCGTTAGCCCAGCCCCCCCCCCCCCCCCCCCCCACTTACACACACACACACACCAGGCCAGCTCTGCTATTACACACCACCCAGTGTTAGGCACAAACAGCCCCCATTCATAGCAATCCTTCTCCCCAGGCTGACCTTTACTCACTCCTTTCTCTGTCCTTCTCTCACTCGGTTTCCCTTTCTCTCTGTCTCTCTCTCTTCTGTCTCCCTCTCTCTCTGTGACTCTCTCTCTCTTTCCCTCTGTCTCCCTCTACGTCTCTCCCTGTCTCTCTTTCTCTCTCTGTCTCTCCCTCTATCTCTCTCTCTCCCTCTATGTCTCTCCCTCTCTGTCTATCTGTCTGTCTCTCTTTCTGTCTGTCTCTCTCTGACTCACTCTCTCTCTGACTCTCCCTCTCTCTCTTTCTGTCTCTCTCCATCTCTTTCTGTCTCTCTCCGTCTCCCTCTCTCTCCGTCTCCCTCTCTCTGTCTCTCCGGGCTCTATCCCCACCTATCGTTTACTCCTTACCCCCTGCCCCCACCCCCTCTCATGTCCACACAGAAACAAACACTTTCCAAGTTCCCATCGGTTCTGAGCAAGGGTCACCAGGCCACCCAAGGCTCACTCTGGATTCCTCTCCGCACACGCTGCCAGACCTGCTCAGCTTTTCCAGCAACATCTGTTCCCTGCTTGCACTTTACGTCCAAGGTTGCTGCCACTTCGGACTGACGCCCATTGTGTTTCTGCCCAGAACGCCTCTGACCGTGGGATTTTCCTTTCCAGTTTCACACTGTACGTGGGAGGATTGAGCCCAGTTGTTCAGAGACCACACGGGCCAGATCGGGCGACAAGCTGTTGGTTACACGCGATTTGTGTGGCTTTGGTATCCCTGGGGTACGAGACTGCCCTTAGGGCTTTGGGACAGCTGTGTTGATCAGATCCTGGAAGCTTATTGCCTTTGGGAAGTGTATTCCCTGGTCTGCGAGTGACTGTGGTCATGTCTGCTTTCCCTTGTCAGACTGTTTGGTCAATGCTGAGGCAGTCTGGGTATTCCTCGTATGGTTTGGATAAGCTGGATTTCCTGTGTGGCCATGCTATGGGTAGGGGGGGGGGGGGGGGGGTGCACAGACCTTTTCCCACTGTGCGTTTAACATTTTTTCTTCCAGCTAACCTCAGATAGTGGCTCTTCACCTTATATCGCGCCTCCCTGCTGAGCCTTGGACCCCAGGGCGCAGCCTCAGAGTGAAAGGAACGGAGATGAGGTGGTGGGGGGGGGGGGGGGGGGGGGGCGGGGGATTTCTCTTCAGCCGGAGGGTGGGAAGTCTGTGTGGGGTGCATGTCATTGAATGTGTGCGTGAGACAGAGAGCACGCTACGCTCCTGATGAGTAAAGGGTCAGGGGTTATGAGGCAGGAGAACAGGGTTACAAAACACATCAGCCGTGCTGGAATGGCAGAGCAGACCCTGTGGACCCAATGGTCGATTTCTGCTCTTATGTCTTATGGATTTAATCTCTCAACATCCTCCTTCAGTTCAATCCTGGCTCTGTGGCTCAGAGGGAAAGGGAGGGGGGAAGAAGAGGAGAGCATCGTGATAGGAGATTCAGTGGTGACAGGAACAGACAGGAGATTGTGTGGCGACGAGCGAGACTCCCAGATGGCATGTTGCCTCCCGGGTCCTAGGGTCGGGGGATGTCTCGGATTGAACCTTGAGAATTCTTGAGGGGGAGGGAGAGCAGCCAGCAATTGTGGCACACATCGGTAGCAAGGACATGGCTAGGAAAGGGGATGGGGAACCTGAAAAGAGGATACAGGGTGTGAGGTTGGAAGCTGAGAGGCAGGCCGAGCAGAGTAGTAATCTCAGGATTGCTACCGGTGTCACGGGCCAGCGAGGCTGGGAACAGAGAGCGAGTGCAGATGAACAACGAGGCTGCAGGGCTGCTGTAGGAGGGACGGCTTCAGATAGGTGGGTCATTGGGATACTTTCTGGGGAAGGTGGTACCTGGACATGAAGGATGGGTTGCAGCTGAACTGGAGGGGCATTGACAACTTGGCCTGGTGGTTTGCAGGAGCTCTTCGGGAGGGTATAAATTAGATTGGCATTGGAGTGGGAACCAGAGCTACTGATCAGATGATGGAGGGAACAGCCAGATACAGCGAGCAGAGAGTCTATGAGGAGGGATGGACAGTTGACAGGGCAAAGGTGCAGTCAGTGTGATGGGCTGAAATGTCATAGTCATAGAGATGTACATGGAAACAGACCCTTCGGTCCAACCCGTCCATGCTGGCCAGATATCCCAACCCAATCTAGTCCCACCTGCCAGCACCCGGCCCATCTCCCTCCAAACCCTTCCTATTCATATACCCATCCAAATGCCTCTTAAATGTTGTAATTGTACCAGCCTCCACCACTTCCTCTGGCAGGTCATTCCATACACGTACCACCCTCTGCATGAAAAAGTTGCCCCGTAGGTCTCTTTTATATCTTTCCCCTCTCACCCTATGCCCTCAAGCTCTGGACTCCCCCACCCCAGGGGGGAAAAGACCTTGTCTATTTACTCTCTCCATGCCCCCTCATGATTTTATAAACCTCTATAAGGTCACCCCTCAGCCTCCGACGCTCCAGGGAAAACAGCCCCAGCCTGTTCAGCCTCTCCCTGTAGCTCAGACCCTCCAATCCTGGCAACATCCTGGTAAATCTTTTCTGAACCCTTTCAAGTTTCACAACATCTTTCCGATAGGAAGGAGACCAGAATTGCACGCAATATTCCAACAGTGGCCTAACCAATGTCCTGTACAGCCGCAACATGACCTCCCAACTCCTGTACTCAATACTCTGACCAATAAGCATCAGGAATAGGGATGGTGGACTGAGAGCATAGTTCCAAATACTGTTCCATGATGTTGCGGCCATTACAGAGACTTGGATATCACAGGGGCAGCAATGGTTGGTGGGTGTTCCAGGGTCAGGGGTATTATCACAGCTGTAGAAAGGGAGGTCATTGAGGAGAGTTTGTCTACAGAGTCAGGATGGGTGGAAGGCAGAAACAGGAAAGGAGCAGTCACTTTATTGGGAGTTTTATACAGACCCCCCAATAGCAACAGAGACAGAGAGAAGCAGATTGGAAAGGAGCAGAAGTAACAGGGTTGTTGTCATGGATGACTTTAACTTCCCTATTATTGAGGAGCATGAATAGGATAAATAGACAAAGTCTTTTCCGCCTGGGGTGGGGGAGTCCAGAACTAGAGGGCGTCAGGCATAGGACACAAATGTTGGTGGTGTGGCAGATAGTGTGGAAGGCTGTCGTAGGTTGCAACAGAACATTGACAGGATGCAGAACTGGGCTGATAAATGGCGGATGGAGTTTAACCAGGAAAGATGTGAAGTGATTCACTTTGCAAGGTCAAATCTGAATGCAGAAGACAGGGTGAAAGGCAGGATTCTTGGCAGGGTGGAGGATCAGAGGGATCTTGAGGTCCATGTCCATAGACCGCTCAAAGTTGCCACCCAAGTTGATAGGATGTGCTGGCTTTCATGAGCAGGGGGAATTGAGTTTAAGAGCCGCAAGGTTGGGCTGCAGCTCTACGGAGCCCTGGTTAGACCACACTTGGAATATTGTGTTCAGTTCTGGTCGCCTCATTATAGGAGAAAGTGAGGTCTGCAGATGCTGGAGATCAAAGTTGAAACTTTATTGCTGGAACAGCACAGCAGGTCAGGCAGCATCCAGGGAACAGGAGATTCGACGTTTCGGGCACAGGCCCTTCTTCAGGAATGAGCAGAGAGTGTTCAGCAGGAGAAGATAAAAGGTAGGGAGGAGGGACTTGGAGGAGGGGCGTTGGGAATGTGATAGGTGGAAAGAGGTCAAGGTGAGGGTGATAGGTCGGAGTAGGATGGAGGCGGAGAGGTCAAGAAGAAGACTGCAGGTCAGGAAGGCGGTGCCGGGCTGGAGGGATTCGGCTGAGACAAGGTGGGGGGAGGAGGGATGAAGAAACTGGTGAAGTCCAAGTTCATCCCCTGTGGTTGGAGGGTTCCCAGTCGGAAGATAAGACGCTCCTCCTCCGACCGTCGCGTTGTTGTGGTTTGGCGGTGGATGAGTCCAATGACCTGCATATCCTCGGTGGAGTGGGAGGGGGAGTTGAAATGCTGTGCCACAGGTTGGTTGGGTTGGTTCGTCCGGGTGGCCCAGAGGTGCTCTCTGAATCGCTCCGCAAGTAGGCGGCCTGTCTCCCCAATATAGAGGAGGCCACACCGGCTGCAGCGGATGCAGTAGATGATGTGGGTGGAGGTGCAGGTGAATCTGTGGCGGATATGGAAGTTTCCTTTGGGGCCTTGGAGAGAAGTGAGGGGGGAGGTGTGGGCGCAAGTGTTGCACCTCCTGCGGTTGCAAGGGAAGGTGCCGGGAGTGGAGATTGGGTCGGTGGGGGGTGTGGATCTGACAAGGGAGTCGCGGAGGGAGTGGTCTCTACGGAAAGCTGATAGGGGACGGAAGGGAAATATATCCTTGGTGCTGGGGTCTGTTTGGAGGTGGCGGAAGTGACGGCGGATGATGCGCTGTACATGGAGATTGGTGGGGTGGTAGGTGAGGACCAGTGGGGTTCTGTCCTGGTGGCGGTTGGAGGGGCGGGGCTCAAGGGCGGAGGAGCGGGAAGTGGAGGAGATGCGGTGGAGGGCACCGTCGACCACGTCGGGGGGGAAATTGCGGTCCTTGAAGAAGGAGGCCATCTGTGTTGTACGTATTTTGAACTGGTCCTCCTGGGAGCAGATGCGGCGGAGACGAAGGAATTGGGAGAATGGGATGGCGTTTTTACAGGGGGCAGGATGGGAGGAGGTGTAGTCCAGGTAGCTGTGGGAGTCTGTTGGTTTGTAGTAGATGTCCGTGTTGATTTGGTCGCCTGAGATAGAAACAGAAAGGTCTAGGAAGGGGAGGGAGGAGTCCGAGACTGTCCAGGTGAATTTGAGGTCGGGGTGGAAGGTGTTAGTGTCGTGGATGAACTGTTCAACCTCCTCGTGGGAGCACGAGGCGGCGCCGATACAGTCATCGATGTAGCGGAGGAAAAGGAGGGGGGTGGGGCCAGTGTAGTTGCGGAAGATGGATTGTTCCACATACCCTACGAAGAGGCAGGCATAGCTGGGGCCCATGCGGGTGCCCATGGCTACTCCTTTTGTTTGGAGAAAGTGGGAGGATTGGAAAGAAAAGTTGTTCAGGGTGAGGACCAGTTCGGTCAGTCGAAGGAGGGTGTCAGTGGAAGGGTACTGGTCGGTACGGCGGGAAAGGAAGAAGCGGAGGGCTTTGAGTCCTTCGTGATGGGGGATGGAGGTGTACAGGGACTGGATGTCCATGGTGAAGATAAGGCGTTGGGGACCGGGGAAGCGGAAATCCTGGAGGAGGTGGAGGGCGTGGGTGGTGTCACGAACGTAGGTGGGGAGTTCTTGGACTAATGGGGACAGGACCGTGTCGAGGTATGCCGAGATGAGTTCGGTTGGGCAGGAGCAGGCTGAGACAATGGGTTGGCCGGAGCAGTCAGGTTTGTGGATTTTGGGCAGGAGGTAGAAACGGGAGGTGCAGGGTTGTGGGACGATGAGGTTGGAGGCAGTGGATGGGAGGTCCCCTGAGGTGATGAGGTTATGGATGGTCTGGGAGATGATGGTTTGGTGGTGGGGAGTGGGGTCATGGTCAAGGGGACGGTAGGAGGAGGTATCTGCGAGCTGTCCTGTCCCCATTAGTCCAAGAACTCCCCACCTACGTTCGGGACACCACCCACGCCCTCCACCTCCTCCAGGATTTCCGCTTCCCCGGTCCCCAACGCCTTATCTTCACCATGGACATCCAGTCCCTGTACACCTCCATCCCCCATCACGAAGGACTCAAAGCCCTCCGCTTCTTCCTTTCCCGCCGTACCGACCAGTACCCTTCCACTGACACCCTCCTTCGACTGACCGAACTGGTCCTCACCCTGAACAACTTTTCTTTCCAATCCTCCCACTTTCTCCAAACAAAAGGAGTAGCCATGGGCACCCGCATGGGCCCCAGCTATGCCTGCCTCTTCGTAGGATATGTGGAACAATCCATCTTCCGCAACTACACTGGCCCCACCCCCCTCCTTTTCCTCCGCTACATTGATGACTGTGTCGGCGCTACCTCGTGCTCCCACGAGGAGGTTGAACAGTTCATCCACTACACTAACACCTTCCACCCCAACCTCAAATTCACCTGGACAGTCTCGGACTCCTCCCTCCCCTTCCTAGACCTTTCTGTTTCTATCTCAGGCGACCAAATCAACACGGACATCTACTACAAACCTACCGACTCCCACAGCTACCTGGACTACACCTCCTCCCATCCTGCCCCCTGTAAAAACGCCATCCCATTCTCCCAATTCCTTCGTCTCCGCCGCATATGCTCCCAGGAGGACCAGTTCAAAATACGTACAACACAGATGGCCTCCTTCTTCAAGGACCGCAATTTCCCCCCCGACGTGGTCGACGGTGCCCTCCACCGCATCTCCTCCACTTCCCGCTCCTCCGCCCTTGAGCCCCGCCCCTCCAACCGCCACCAGGACAGAACCCCACTGGTCCTCACCTACCACCCCACCAATCTCCATGTACAGCGCATCATCCGCCGTCACTTCCGCCACCTCCAAACAGACCCCAGCACCAAGGATATATTTCCCTCCCCTCCCCTATCAGCTTTCCGTAGAGACCACTCCCTCCGCGACTCCCTTGTCAGATCCACACCCCCCACCGACCCAATCTCCACTCCCGGCACCTTCCCTTGCAACCGCAGGAGGTGCAACACTTGCGCCCACACCTCCCCCCCTCACTTCTCTCCAAGGCCCCAAAGGAAACTTCCATATCCGCCACAGATTCACCTGCACCTCCACCCACATCATCTACTGCATCCGCTGCAGCCGGTGTGGCCTCCTCTATATTGGGGAGACAGGCCGCCTACTTGCGGAGCGATTCAGAGAGCACCTCTGGGCCACCCGGACGAACCAACCCAACCAACCTGTGGCACAGCATTTCAACTCCCCCTCCCACTCCACCGAGGATATGCAGGTCATTGGACTCATCCACCGCCAAACCACAACAACGCGACGGTCGGAGGAGGAGCGTCTTATCTTCCGACTGGGAACCCTCCAACCACAGGGGATGAACTTGGACTTCACCAGTTTCTTCATCCCTCCTCCCCCCACCTTGTCTCAGCCGAATCCCTCCAGCCCGGCACCGCCTTCCTGACCTGCAGTCTTCTTCTTGACCTCTCCGCCTCCATCCTACTCCGACCTATCACCCTCACCTTGACCTCTTTCCACCTATCACATTCCCAACGCCCCTCCTCCAAGTCCCTCCTCCCTACCTTTTATCTTCTCCTGCTGAACACTCTCTGCTCATTCCTGAAGAAGGGCCTGTGCCCGAAACGTCGAATCTCCTGTTCCCTGGATGCTGCCTGACCTGCTGTGCTGTTCCAGCAATAAAGTTTCAACTCGCCTCATTATAGGAAGGATGTGGAAGCTTTAGAGAGGGTGCAGAGGAGATTGACCAGGATGCTGCCTGGGCTGGAGGGCAGGTCTGACAAAGAAAGGTTGTGGGAGCGAGGTCTGATCTTAGAGTAGGATAAAAGCTCAGCACAGCATCAAAAGCCAAAGGGCCTGCACTGTTCTACGCTCTATGTGTAACTTCCCTTACTTAAGTTCAAAATACTGCTCTTCTCTCCCTCAAACTGCAGGTAAAATTCAGTTGTTATGATCACGATGAAGCTGTTAATTAACTCAGACCAAATGGGCTGGGGTGTGAAAAGCCCTTGATACTACATTTAGTCTCAGGGCAGACAGAAACACGCACACAAGACTCCACTGACACTGTGACTCCCACCCTGTGCTGGTGAAAGAGCACACAACAGAGACAGTGACACACCCAGCGCCAGACAGCAGGTCACACAGGATCACAGCCTGAAGGGTCAAGGAAGTGGACCAGGGCTGGGAGTCACGGCCAGAGAACACACCGCGAAACACAGCTCCTTTTGTGGGCTTTTATTAGTCCAACCAGAGAATCTTTGCACAACCACACAAAATAAATTTCATTGCACAAAATCAGCCTTGAAACACTTTTCGCCCTCCCCAAACCTCGGCAGGAAAACACAAGAAATTGCCCCTCAGGGGTGAAACTAACACACAACCAAGAAACTGTGGCAGCACGCTCCTCAGAACTGCCAAAACGTCTGTTCGAAAAACCCCTGGTCAGGAGCGTTTAACCATGTCGCTTCGTACGTTCCATGTGGAGAGGTGATCAGGGAACTCCCAATGGTGACACGGGGGGGCCTGGTTTTTTGTGCTGGCATTGTAATGTGTCCAACTGATGGCAGAGAAAAAGAGTGGGCAAGCTCGCTCCTTCAGCAAATCGCAGGAAAGGGAACTGGTGAGAGACAGAAGGAGAACACAGAAAATGAGGGGAATCGTAAGACAGAAAATCCTGTTTCTTTGTCAGCTCTAACAATATGATATCAGACTCAGCACCGAGCAAGCGCTGCGCTGTTGGAAGGTCAGTGCTGAGGGAGTGGGCGCTGTCGGAGGGTCAGCGCTGAGGGAGTGGGCACTGTCGGAGGGTCAGTGCTGAGGGAGCGGGCACTGTCAGAGGGTCAGTGCTGAGGGAGCGCCGCACTGTCGGAGGGTCAGTGCTGAGGGAGTGGGCACTGTCGGAGGGTCAGTGCTGAGGGAGCGCCGTGCTGTCGGAGGGTCAGTGCTGAGGGAGTGGGCACTGTCGGGGGGTCAGCGCTGAGGGAGTGGGCACTGTCGGAGGGTCAGTGCTGAGGGAGCACCGCGCTGTCGGAGGGTCAGTGCTGAGGGAGAGGGCACTGTCGGAGGGTCAGTGCTGAGGGAGAGGGCACTGTCGGAGGGTCAGTGCTGAGGGAGAGGGCACTGTCGGAGGGTCAGTGCTGAGGGAGCGCCGCGCTGTCGGAGGGTCAGTGCTGAGGGAGCGCCGCGCTGTCGGAGGGTCAGTGCTGAGGGAGTGGGCACTGTCGGAGGGTCAGTGCTGAGGGAGAGGGCACTGTCGGAGGGTCAGTGCTGAGGGAGTGGGCACTGTCGGAGGGTCAGTGCTGAGGGAGTGGGCGCTGTCCGAGGATCAGTGCTGAGGGAGTGGGCACTGTCGGAGGGTCAGTGCTGAGGGAGTGGGCACAGTCGGAGGGTCAGTGCTGAGGGAGCGGGCCCTGTCGGAGGGTCAGTGCTGAGGGAGTGGGCACTGTCGGAGGGTCAGTGCTGAGGGAGTTCCGCTCTGTCGGAGGATCAGTATTGAGGGAGTGGGCACTGTCGGAGGGTCAGTGCTGAGGGAGTGCCGCATTGTCGGAGGGTCAGTGCTGAGGGAGTGGGCACTGTCGGAGGGGGCACTGTCGGAGGGTCAGTGCTGAGGGAGCGGGCACTGTCAGAGGGTCAGTGCTGAGGGAGCGAGAACTGTCGGAGGGTCAGTGCTGAGGGAGCGGGCACTGTCAGAGGGTCAGTGCTGAGGGAGCGAGAACTGTCGGAGGGTCAGTGCTGAGGGAGTGGGCACTGTCGGAGGGTCAGTGCTGAGGGAGCGGGGGCTGTCGGAGGGTCAGTGCTGAGGGAGCGGGCACTGTCGGAGGGTCAGTGCTGAGGCAGTGGGCGCTGTCCGAGGATCAGTGCTGAGGGAGTGGGCACTGTCGGAGGGTCAGTGCTGAGGGAGCGGGGGCTGTCGGAGGGTCAGTGCTGAGGGAGCGGGGGCTGTCGGAGGGTCAGTGCTGAGGCAGTGGGCGCTGTCCGAGGGTCAGTGCTGAGGGAGTGGGCTCTGTCGGAGGGTCAGTGCTGAGGGAGAGGGCACTGTCGGAGGGTCAGTGCTGAGGGAGTGGGCACTGTCGGAGGGTCAGTGCTGAGAGAGCGGGCACTGTCGGAGGGTCAGTGCTGAGGGAGTGGGCACTGTCGGAGGGTCAGTGCTGAGGGAGCGGGCGCTGTCGGAGGGTCAGTGCTGAGGGAGTGGGCACTGTCGGAGGGGGCACTGTCGAAGGGTCAATGCTGAGGGAGCGGGCACTGTCGGAGGGTCAGTGCTGAGGGAGGGGGCGCTGTCGGAGGGTCAGTGCTGAGGGAGTGGGCGTCAGTGCTGAGGGAGTGGGCACTGTCGGAGGGTCAGTGCTGAGGGAGTGGGCACTGTCGGAGGGTCAGTGCTGAGGAAGTGGGCACTGTCGGAGGGTCAGTGCTGCGGGAGCGCCGCGCTGTCGGAGGGTCAGTGCTGAGGGAGAGGGCACTGTCGGAGGGTCAGTGCTGAGGGAGTGGGCACTGTCGGAGGGTCAGTGCTGAGGGAGAGGGCACTGTCGGAGGGTCAGTGCTGAGGGAGTGGGCGCTGTCGGAGGGTCAGTGCTGAGGGAGTGGGCGCTGTCCGAGGATCAGTGCTGAGGGAGTGGGCACTGTCGGAGGGTCAGTGCTGAGGGAGTGGGCACAGTCGGAGGGTCAGTGCTGAGGGAGCGGGCCCTGTCGGAGGGTCAGTGCTGAGGGAGTGGGCACTGTCGGAGGGTCAGTGCTGAGGGAGTTCCGCTCTGTCGGAGGATCAGTATTGAGGGAGTGGGCACTGTCGGAGGGTCAGTGCTGAGGGAGTGCCGCATTGTCGGAGGGTCAGTGCTGAGGGAGTGGGCACTGTCGGAGGGGGCACTGTCGGAGGGTCAGTGCTGAGGGAGCGGGCACTGTCAGAGGGTCAGTGCTGAGGGAGCGAGAACTGTCGGAGGGTCAGTGCTGAGGGAGCGGGCACTGTCAGAGGGTCAGTGCTGAGGGAGCGAGAACTGTCGGAGGGTCAGTGCTGAGGGAGTGGGCACTGTCGGAGGGTCAGTGCTGAGGGAGCGGGGGCTGTCGGAGGGTCAGTGCTGAGGGAGCGGGCACTGTCGGAGGGTCAGTGCTGACGCAGTGGGCGCTGTCCGAGGATCAGTGCTGAGGGAGTGGGCACTGTCGGAGGGTCAGTGCTGAGGGAGCGGGGGCTGTCGGAGGGTCAGTGCTGAGGGAGCGGGGGCTGTCGGAGGGTCAGTGCTGAGGCAGTGGGCGCTGTCCGAGGGTCAGTGCTGAGGGAGTGGGCGCTGTCCGAGGGTCAGTGCTGAGGGAGAGGGCACTGTCGGAGGGTCAGTGCTGAGGGAGTGGGCACTGTCGGAGGGTCAGTGCTGAGAGAGCGGGCACTGTCGGAGGGTCAGTGCTGAGGGAGTGGGCACTGTCGGAGGGTCAGTGCTGAGGGAGCGGGCGCTGTCGGAGGGTCAGTGCTGAGGGAGTGGGCACTGTCGGAGGGGGCACTGTCGAAGGGTCAATGCTGAGGGAGCGGGCACTGTCGGAGGGTCAGTGCTGAGGGAGGGGGCGCTGTCGGAGGGTCAGTGCTGAGGGAGTGGGCGTCAGTGCTGAGGGAGTGGGCACTGTCGGAGGGTCAGTGCTGAGGGAGTGGGCACTGTCGGAGGGTCAGTGCTGAGGAAGTGGGCACTGTCGGAGGGTCAGTGCTGCGGGAGCGCCGCGCTGTCGGAGGGTCAGTGCTGAGGGAGAGGGCACTGTCGGAGGGTCAGTGCTGAGGGAGAGGGCACTGTTGGAGGGTCAGTGCTGAGGGAGTGGGCACTGTCGGAGGGTCAGTGCTGAGGGAGTGGGCGCTGTCCGAGGATCAGTGCTGAGGGAGTGGGCACTGTCAGAGGGTCAGTGCTGAGGAAGTGGGCGCAGTCGGAGGGTCAGTGCTGAGGGAGCGGGCCCTGTCGGAGGGTCAGTGCTGAGGGAGTTCCGCACTGTCGGAGGATCAGTATTGGGGGAGTGCCGCACTGTCGGAGGGTCAGTGCTGAGGGAGTGCCGCATTGTCGGAGCGTCAGTGCTGAGGGAATGGGCACTGTCGGAGGGTCAGTGCTGAGGGAGTGCCGCACTGTCGGAGGGTCAGTATTAAGGGAGTGCCGCACTGTCGGAGGGCCAGTGCTGAGGGAGTGGGCCCTGACGAAGGGTCAGTGCTGAGGGAGTGCTGCACTGTCGGAGGGCCAGTACTGAGGGAGTGCCGCACTGTCGGAGGGCCAGTACTGAGGGAGTGCCGCACTGTCGGAGGGCCAGTACTGAGGGAGTGCCGCACTGTCGGAGGGCCAGTACTGAGGGAGTGCCGCACTGTCGGAGGGCCAGTACTGAGGGAGTGCCGCACTGTCGGAGGGTCAGTACTGAGGGAGTGCCGCACTGTCGGAGGGCCAGTACTGAGGGAGTGCCGCACTGTCGGAGGGTCAGTACTGAGGGAGTGCCGCACTGTCGGAGGGTCAGTACTGAGGGAGTGCCGCACTGTCAAAGTGGTATTCCGCTGGATGAGATATGAAATTGAGGCAGAGATGTTGCACAAGGTGCACTACCAAAGGATGTTAATTCAGAGCGATAGGCCAAGGAGATTTCCAAACACAACTGACCCACCCGTTCCCAGAGATGGGAGACTGAAACTGGATTCTGGATGTGATTCAGTCGAGGTCACGGCATTTGGCGGACTCTTCAGGAGTTTGCAGAGCTAACGTTTCAGATACTGCCAACAGCTTCTTACCTCAGGAGGACACCACAGCGGAGATTTTCTTGGCAGCTTCCTGGGGAATTGCCATCAGGGCGTTCTGAAATTCCTGGGGGAATCGCTGGGGGATATCCTTCAGCAACATCATCAAGGCATTCTGGCTCTCTGAATCAAACAGAGGGAACGTTGACATGGTCACCTTGGGAGTGTATGTTTACACAGCAGGGAGAAACCCACGCACGCAGCAGGACATTGCTTCGGGAAACAACAAGGAGTGAATAAAGCATTTCGTAGCCAGTACGGAGACACGGTTACACGGAGATCAAAGCTGGGAACGAAGCTGGGTTGAGTTGGTTGGGGCCTGTACGCATTGTAGCTCAGAAGACCTTATCGAATACGAGCAAGATTCTTCGGAAGGGGACTTGTCGGGGAGATGCAGAGTGGTTAATCCCCCTTGAAGCCGGAGGTGGGGAGTGAATCTGTGGGAACGCGTTACTGCAGAGGGCCGTCAGGGGCTGGGGCACCGAGAGTATTCAAGGCAGAGAGAGGGAGATCTTTAAATCAAGAAAGGCAATCGTGGAGCAGATGAGCTATGATCTCATTTAGATACGTCTTGGTTTTGACAGCATGCCTCAGGGACACCACACAAACATAACTTAACAGAAAACGATTCATAAGCCCATAGCGGCCCTCAAACCGGTGCTAATCACAAGTGATACATTTCCAATGTTCGAATCAGTCTGGGAAGGAAATCACATTACCTTCTTTAATCTGATCTGTTCCAATCACTTCACCAAAAACAGCCAATAAGTGCTGCAAATGTTGAATGACCTGAATTCAAAAAGATGAATGATTAATAGGATAAAGAAATGTAGCGTCGACTAAAACACATTAGTTCAAATTGAAATCTGTATCCCTATTACAGTGCGTACTGATGGGTGTTCACACCGCAGTCTGTATCCCTATTACAGTGCGTACTGATGGGTGTTCACACCACAGTCTGTATCCCTATTACAGTGCATACTGATGGGTGTTCACACCGCAGTCTCTCTCCCTATTACAGTGCGTACTGATGGGTGTTCACACCGCAGTCTGTATCCCTATTACAGTGCGTACTGATGGGTGTTCACACCGCAGCCTGTATCCCTATTACAGCGCGTACTGATGGGTGTTCACACCGCAGACTGTATCCCTATTACAGTGCGTACTGATGGGTGTTCACACCGCAGTCTGTATCCCTATTACAGTGCGTACTGATGGGTGTTCACACCGCAGTCTGTATCCCTATTACAGTGCGTACTGATGGGTGTTCACACCGCAGTCTGTATCCCTATTACAGTGCGTACTGATGGGTGTTCACACCGCAGTCTGTATCCCTATTACAGTGCGTACTGATGGATGTTCACACCGCAGTCTGTATTCCTATTACAGTGCGTACTGATGGGTGTTCACACTGCAGTCTGTATCCCTATTACAGTGCGTACTGATGGGTGTTCACACCGCAGTCTGTATCCCTATTACAGTGCGTACTGATGGGTGTTCACACCGCAGTCTCTCTCCCTATTACAGTGCGTACTGATGGGTGTTCACACCGCAGTCTCTCTCCCTATTAAAGTGCGTACTGATGGGGGTTCACACCGCAGTCTCTCTCCCTATTACAGTGTGTACTGATGGGTGTTCACACCGCAGTCTGTATCCCTATTACAGCGCGTACTGATGGGTGTTCACACCGCAGTCTGTATCCCTATTACAGTGTGTACTGATGGGTGTTCACACCGCAGTCTGTATTCCTATTACAGTGCGTACTGATGGATGTTCACACCGCAGTCTGTATTCCTATTACAGTGCGTACTGATGGGTGTTCACACCGCAGTCTCTCTCCCTATTACAGTGCGTACTGATGGGTGTTCACACCACAGTCTCTCTCCCTATTACAGTGCGTACTGATGGGTGTTCACACCGCAGTCTGTATTCCTATTACAGTGCGTACTGATGGGTGTTCACACCGCAGTCCCTCTCCCTATTACAGTGCGTACTGATGGGTGTTCACACCGCAGTCTGTATTCCTATTACAGTGCGTACTGATCGGTGTTCACACCGCAGTCCCTCTCCCTATTACAGTGCGTACTGATGGGTGTTCACACCGCAGTCTGTATCCCTATTACAGTGCGTACTGATTGGTGTTCACACCGCAGTCTCTCTCCCTATTACAGTGCGTACTGATGGGTGTTCACACCGCAGTCTCTCTCCCTATTACAGTGCGTACTGATGGGTGTTCACACCGCAGTCTGTATCCCTATTACAGTGCGTACTGGTGGGTGTTCACACCGCAGTCTGTATCCCTATTACAGTGCGTACTGATGGGGGTTCACACCGCAGTCTCTCTCCCTATTACAGTGCGTACTGATGGGTGTTCACACCGCAGTCTCTCTCCCTATTACAGTGCGTACTGATGGGTGTTCACACCGCAGTCTCTCTCCCTATTACAGTGCGTACTGATGGGTGTTCACACCGCAGTCTGTATCCCTATTACAGTGCGTACTGGTGGGTGTTCACACCGCAGTCTGTATCCCTATTACAGTGCGTACTGATGGGTGTTCACTCCGCAGTCTCCCTCCCAATTACAGTGCGTACTGATGGGTGTTCACACCGCAGTCTCCCTCCCTATTACAGTGCGTACTGATGGGTGTTCACACCGCAGTCTCTCTCCCTATTACAGTGCGTACTGATGGGTGTTCACACCGCAGTCTGTATCCCTATTACAGTGCGTACTGATGGGTGTTCACACCGCAGTCTGTATCCCTATTACAGTGCGTACTGATGGGTGTTCACACCGCAGTCTCTCTCCCTATTACAGTGCGTACTGATGGGTGTTCACACCGCAGTCTGTATCCCTATTACAGTGCGTACTGATGGGTGTTCACACCGCAGTCTCCCTCCCTATTACAGTGCGTACTGATGGGTGTTCACACCGCAGTCTCTCTCCCTATTACAGTGCGTACTTATGGGTGTTCACACCGCAGTCTGTCTCCCTATTACAGTGCGTACTGATGGGTGTTCACACCGCAGTCTCTCTCCCTATTACAGTGCGTACTTATGGGTGTTCACACCGCAGTCTGTATCCCTATTACAGTGCGTACTGATGGGTGTTCACACCGCAGTCCCTCTCCCTATTACAGTGCGTACTGATGGGGGTTCACACCGCAGTCTCTCTCCCTATTACAGTGCGTACTGATGGGTGTTCACACCGCAGTCTGTATCCCTATTACAGTGCGTACTGATGGGTGTTCACACCGCAGTCTGTATCCCTATTACAGTGCGTACTGGTGGGTGTTCACACCGCAGTCTCTCTCCCTATTACAGTGCGTACTGATGGGTGTTCACACCGCAGTCTGTATCCCTATTACAGTGCGTACTGATGGGTGATCACACCGCAGACTGTATCCCAATTACAGTGCGTACTGATGGGTGTTCACACCGCAGTCTCTCTCCCTATTACAGTGCGTACTGATGGATGTTCACACCGCAGTCTGTATCCCTATTACAGTGCGTACTGATGGGTGTTCACACCGCAGTCTGTATCCCTATTACAGTGCGTACTGATGGGTGTTCACACCGCAGTCTCTCTCCCTATTACAGTGCGTACTGATGGGGGTTCACACCGCAGTCTGTATCCCTATTACAGCGCGTACTGATGGGTGTTCACACCGCAGTCTGTATCTCTATTACAGCGCGTACTGATGGGTGTTCATACCGCAGTCTGTATCCCAATTACAGTGCGTACTGATGGGTGTTCACACCGCAGTCAGTATCCCTATTACAGTGTGTACTGATGGGTGTTCACACCGCAGTCTGTATCCCTATTACAGTGCGTACTGATGGGTGTTCACACCGCAGTCTCTCTCCCTATTACAGTGCGTACTGATGGGTGTTCACACCGCAGCCTGTATCCCTATTACAGTGCGTACTGATGGGTGTTCACACCGCAGTCTGTATCCCTATTACAGTGCGTACTGATGGATGTTCACACTGCAGTCTCTCTCCCTATTACAGTGCGTACTGATGGGTGTTCACACCGCAGTCTCTCTCCCTATTACAGCGCGTACTGATGGGTGTTCACACCACAGTCTGTATCCCTATTACAGTGCGTACTGATGGATGTTCACACTGCAGTCTCTCTCCCTATTACAGTGCGTACTGATGGGTGTTCACACCGCAGTCTCTCTCCCTATTACAGTGCGTACTGATGGGTGTTCACACCGCAGTCTCTCTCCCTATTACAGTGCGTACTGATGGGTGTTCACACCGCAGTCTGTATCCCTATTACAGTGCGTACTGATGGGTGTTCACACCGCAGTCTCTCTCCCTATTACAGTGCGTACTGATGGGTGTTCACACCGCAGTCTCTCTCCCTATTACAGTGCGTACTGATGGATGTTCACACCGCAGTCTCTCTCCCTATTACAGTGCGTACTGATGGATGTTCACACTGCAGTCTCTCTCCCTATTACAGTGCGTACTGATGGGGGTTCACACTGCAGTCTCTCTGCCTATTACAGTGCGAACTGATGGGTGTTCACACCGCAGCCTGTATCCCTATTACAGTGCGTACTGATGGGTGTTCACACCGCAGTCTCTCTCCCTATTACAGTGCGTACTGATGGGTGTTCACACCGCAGTCTCTCTCCCTATTACAGTGCGGACTGATGGGTGATCACACCGCAGTCTGTATCCCTATGACAGTGCGTACTGATGGATGTTCACACTGCAGTCTCTCTCCCTATTACAGTGCGTACTGATGGATGTTCACACTGCAGTCTCTCTCCCTATTACAGTGCGTACTGATGGGTGTTCACACCGCAGTCGGTATCCCTATTACAGTGCGTACTGATGGGTGTTCACACCGCAGTCTGGACCCCTTTTACAGTGCGTACTGATGGGTGTACACACCGCAGTCTCTCTCCCTATTACAGTGCGTACTGATGGGTGTTCACACCGCAGACTGTATCCCTATTACAGCGCGTACTGATGGGTGTTCACACCGCAGTCTGTATCTCTATTACAGCGCGTACTGATGGGTGTTCACACCGCAGTCTGTATCCCTATTACAGCGCGTACTGATGGGTGTTCACACCGCAGTCTGTATCCCTATTACAGCGCGTACTGATGGGTGTTCACACCGCAGTCTCTCTCCCTATTACAGTGCGTACTGATGGGTGTTCACACCGCAGTCCCTCTCCCTATTACAGTGCGTACTGATGGGTGTTCACACCGCAGTCTCTCTCCCTATTACAGTGCGTACTGATGGGTGTTCACACCGCAGTCTCTCTCCCTATTACAGTGCGTACTGATGGGTGTTCACACCGCAGTCTCTCTCCCTATTACAGTGCGTACTGATGGGTGTTCACACCGCAGTCTCTGTCCCTATTACAGTGCGTACTGATGGGTGTTCACACCGCAGTCTGTATCCCTATTACAGCGCGTACTGATGGGTGTTCACACCGCAGTCTGTATGCCTATTACAGTGCATACTGATGGGTGTTCACACCGCAGTCTCTCTCCCTATTACAGTGCGTACTGATGGGTGTTCACACCGCAGTCTGTATCCCTATTACAGTGCGTACTGATGGGTGTTCACACCGCAGTCTCTCTCCCTATTACAGTGCGTACTGATGGATGTTCACACCGCAGTCAGTATCCCTATTACAGTGTGTACTGATGGGAGTTCACACCGCAGTCTGTATCCCTATTACAGTGCGTACTGATGGGTGGACACACCGCAGTCTCTCTCCCTATTACAGTGCGTACTGATGGGTGTTCACACCGCAGTCTGTATCCCTATTACAGTGCGTACTGATGGGTGTTCACACCGCAGTCTGTATCCCTATTACAGTGCATACTGATGGGTGTTCACACCGCAGTCTGTATCCCTATTACAGTGCGTACTGATGGATGTTCACACTGCAGTCTCTCTCCCTATTACAGTGCGTACTGATGGGGGTTCACACTGCAGTCTCTCTCCCTATTACAGTGCATACTGATGGGTGTTCACACCGCAGTCTCTCTCCCTATTACAGTGCGTACTGATGGGTGTTCACACCGCAGTCTGGACCCCTTTTACAGTGCGTACTGATGGGTGATCACACCGCAGTCTCTCTCCCTATTACAGTGCGTACTGATGGGTGTTCACACCGCAGTATGTATCCCTATTACAGTGCGTACTGATGGGTGTTCACACCGCAGTCTGTATCCCTATTACAGTGCGTACTGATGGATGTTCACACCGCAGTCTGTATCCCTATTACAGTGCATACTGATGGGTGTACACACCGCAGTCTCTCTCCCTATTACAGTGCGTACTGATGGGTGTTCACACCGCAGTCTCTCTCCCTATTACAGTGCGTACTGATGGATGTTCACACCGCAGTCTGTATCCCTATTACAGTGCATACTGATGGGTGTACACACCGCAGTCTCTCTCCCTATTACAGTGCGTACTGATGGATGTTCACACCGCAGTCTGTATCCCTATTACAGTGCATACTGATGGGTGTACACACCGCAGTCTCTCTCCCTATTACAGTGCGTACTGATGGGTGTTCACACCGCAGTCTGTACCCCTATTACAGTGCGTACTGATGGGTGTTCACACCGCAGTCTGGACCCCTTTTACAGTGCGTACTGATGGGTGATCACACCGCAGTCTCTCTCCCTATTACAGTGCGTACTGATGGGTGTTCACACCGCAGTATGTATCCCTATTACAGTGCGTACTGATGGGTGTTCACACCGCAGTCTGTATCCCTATTACAGTGCGTACTGATGGATGTTCACACCGTAGTCTGTATCCCTATTACAGTGCATACTGATGGGTGTACACACCGCAGTCTCTCTCCCTATTACAGTGCGTACTGATGGGTGTTCACACCGCAGTCTGGACCCCTTTTACAGTGCGTACTGATGGGTGTACACACCGCAGTCTCTCTCCCTATTACAGTGCGTACTGATGGGTGTTCACACCGCAGTCTCTCTCCCTATTACAGTGCGTACTGATGGGTGTTCACACCGCAGTGTGTATCCCTATTACAGTGCGTACTGATGGATGTTCACACCGCAGTCTGTATCCCTATTACAGCGCGTACTGATGGGTGTTCACACCGCAGTCTGTATCCCTATTACAGCGCGTACTGATGGGTGTTCACACCGCAGTCTCTCTCCCTATTACAGTGTGTACTGATGGGTGTTCACACCGCAGTCTGTATCCCTATTACAGTGCGTACTGATGGATGTTCACACCGCAGTCTGTATCCCTATTACAGTGCGTACTGATGGGTGGACACACCGCAGTCTCTCTCCCTATTACAGTGCGTACTGATGGGTGTTCACACCGCAGTCTGTATCCCTATTACAGTGCGTACTGATGGGTGTTCATACCGCAGTCTGGACCCGTATTACAGTGCGTACTGATGGGTGTACACACCACAGTCTCCCTCCCTATTACAGTGCATACTGATGGGTGTTCACACCGCAGTCTCTCTCCCTATTACAGTGCGTACTGATGGGTGTTCACACCGCAGTCTGTATCCCTATTACAGTGCGTACTGATGGGTGTTCACACCGCAGTCTCTCTCCCTATTACAGTGCGTACTGATGGGTGTTCACACCGCAGTCTGTATCCCTATTACAGTGCGTACTGATGGGTGTTCACACCGCAGTCTGTATCCCTATTACAGTGCGTACTGATGGGTATTCACACCGCAGTCTGTATCCCTACTACAGTGCGTACTGATGGGTGTTCACACCGCAGTCTGTACCCCTATTACAGTGCGTACTGATGGGTGTTCACACCGCAGTCTCCCTCCCTATTACAGTGCGTACTGATGGATGTTCACACCGCAGTCTGTATCCCTATTACAGTGCGTACTGATGGGTGTTCACACCGCAGTCTGTATCCCTATTACAGTGCGTACTGATGGGTGGACACACCGCAGTCTCTCTCCCTATTACAGTGCGTACTGATGGATGTTCACACCGCAGTCTGTATCCCTATTACAGTGCGTACTGATGGGTGTTCACACCGCAGTCTGTATCCCTATTACAGTGCGTACTGATGGATGTTCACACCGCAGTCTGTATCCCTATTACAGTGCGTACTGATGGGTGGACACACCGCAGTCTCTCTCCCTATTACAGTGCGTACTGATGGGTGTTCACACCGCAGTCTGTATCCCTATTACAGTGCGTACTGATGGGTGGACACACCGCAGTCTCTCTCCCTATTACAGTGCGTACTGATGGGTGTTCACACCGCAGTCTCTCTCCCTATTACAGTGCGTACTGATGGGTGTTCATACCGCAGTCTGGACCCGTATTACAGTGCGTACTGATGGGTGTTCACACCGCAGTCTCCCTCCCTATTACAGTGCGTACTGATGGGTGTACACACCACAGTCTCCCTCCCTACTACAGTGCGTACTGATGGGTGTTCACACCGCAGTCTGTATCCCTATTACAGTGCATACTGATGGGTGTTCACACCGCAGTCTCTCTCCCTATTACAGTGCGTACTGATGGGTGTTCACACCGCAGTCTCTCTCCCTATTACAGTGCGTACTGATGGATGTTCACACCGCAGTCAGTATCCCTATTACAGTGTGTACTGATGGGTGTTCACACCGCAGTCTGTATCCCTATTACAGTGCGTACTGATGGGTGGACACACCGCAGTCGCCCTCCCTATTACAGTGCGTACTGATGGGTGTTCACACCGCAGTCTCTCTCCCTATTACAGTGCATACAGATGGGTGTTCACACCGCAGTCTCTCTCCCTATTACAGTGCGTACTGATGGGTGTTCACACCGCAGTCTCACTCCCTATTACAGTGCGTACTGATGGGTGTTCACACCGCAGTCTCTCTCCCTATTACAGTGCGTACTGATGGGTGTTCACACCGCAGTCTGTATCCCTATTACAGTGTGTACTGATGGGTGTTCACACCGCAGTCTGTATCCCTATTACAGTGCGTACTGATGGGTGTTCACACCGCAGTCTGTATCCCTATTACAGTGCGTACTGATGGGTGTTCACACCGCAGTCTGTATCCCTATTACAGTGCGTACTGATGGGTGTTCACACCGCAGCCTGTATCCCTATTACAGTGCGTACTGATGGGTGTTCACACCGCAGTGTGTATCCCTATTACAGTGCGTACTGATGGGTGTTCACACCACATTCTCTCTCCCTGTTACAGTGCGTACTGATGGGTGTTCACACTGCAGTCTGTATCCCTATTACAGTGCGTACTGATGGGTGTTCACACCACAGTCTCTCTCCCTATTAGTGCGTACTGATGGGTGTTCACACCGCAGTCTGAATCCCTGTTACAGTGCGTACTGATGGGTGTTCACACTGCAGTCTGTATCCCTATTACAGTGCGTACTGATGGGTGTTCACACCACAGTCTCTCTCCCTATTAGTGCGTACTGATGGGTGTTCACACCGCAGTCTGAATCCCTGTTACAGTGCGTACTGATGGGTGTTCACACCGCAGCCTGTATCCCTATTACAGTGCGTACTGACGGGTGTTCACACCGCAGCCTGTATCCCTATTACAGTGCGTACTGATGGGTGTTCACACCGCAGTCTCTCTCCCTATTACAGTGCGTACTGATGGGTGTTCACACCGCAGCCTGTATCCCTATTACAGTGCATACTGATGGGTGTACACACCGCAGTCTCTCTCCCTATTACAGTGCGTACTGATGTGTGTTCACACCGCAGTCTGTATCCCTATTACAGTGCGTACTGATGGGTGTTCACACCGCAGCCTTTTTCCCTATTACAGTGCGTACTGATGGCTGTTCACACCGCAGTCTCTCTCCCTATTACAGTGCGTACTGATGTGTGTTCACACCGCAGTCTGTATCCCTATTACAGTGGGTACCGATGGGTGTGCACACCGCAGTCTGTATCCCTATTACAATGTGTACTGATGGGTGTTCACACCGCAGTCTGTATCCCTATTACAGTGCGCACTGATGGGTGTTCACACCGCAGTCTCTCTCCCTATTACAGTGCGTACTGATGGGTGTTCACACCGCAGACTGTATCCCTATTACAATGCGTACTGATGGGTGTTCACACCGCAGTCTGTATCCCTATTACAGTGCGTACTGATGGGTGTTCACACCGCAGTCTCTCTCCCTATTACAGTGCGTACTGATGGGTGTTCACACCGCAGTCTCTCTCCCTATTACAGTGCGTACTGATGGGTGTTCACACCGCAGACTGTATCCCTATTACAATGCGTACTGATGGGTGTTCACACCGCAGTCTGTATCCCTATTACAGTGCGTACTGATGGGTGTTCACACTGCAGTCTCACTCCCTATTACAGTGCGTACTGATGGGTGTTCACACCGCAGTCTCACTCCCTATTACAGTGCGTACTGATGGGTGTTCACACCGCAGTCTCTCTCCCTATTACAGTGCGTACTGATGGGTGTTCACACCGCAGTCTGTATGCCTATTACAGTGCGTACTGATGGGTGTTCACACCGCAGTCTGTATCCCTATTACAGCGCGTCCTGATGGGTGTTCACACCGCAGTCTGTATCCCTATTACAGTGCGTACTGATGGGTGTTCACACCGCAGTCTCTCTCCCTATTACAGTGCGTACTGATGGGTGTTCACACCGCAGTCTCCCTCCCTATTACAGTGCGTACTGATGGGTGTTCACACCGCAGTCTCCCTCCCTATTACAGTGCGTACTGATGGGTGTTCACACCGCAGTCTGTATCCCTATTACAGTGCGTACTGATGGGTGTTCACACCGCAGTCTCTCTCCCTATTACAGTGCGTACTGATGGGTGTTCACACCGCAGTCTCTCTCCCTATTACAGTGCGTACTGATGGGTGTTCACACCGCAGTCTGTATCCCTATTACAGTGCGTACTGATGGGTGTTCACACCACAGTCTCTCTCCCTATTACAGTGTGTACTGATGGGTGTTCACACCGCAGTCTCCCTCCCTATTACAGTGCGTACTGATGTGTGTTCACACCGCAGTCTGTATCCCTATTACAGTGCGTACTGATGGGTGTTCACACCGCAGTCTCTCTCCCTATTACAGTGCGTACTGATGGGTGTTCACACCGCAGTCTCCCTCCCTATTACAGTGCGTACTGATGGGTGTTCACACTGCAGTCTGTATCCCTATTACAGTGCGTACTGATGGGTGTTCACACCGCAGTCTGTATCCCTATTACAGTGCGTACTGATGGGTGTTCACACCGCAGTCTCTCTCCCTATTACAGTGCGTACTGATCGGTGTTCACACCGCAGTCGGTATCCCTATTACAGTGCGTACTGATGGGTGTTCACACCGCAGTCTCTCTCCCTATTACAGTGTGTACTGATGGGTGTTCACACCGCAGTCGGTATCCCTATTACAGTGCGTACTGATGGGTGTTCACACCGCAGTCTCCCTCCCTATTACAGTGCGTACTGATGGGTGTTCACACCGCAGTCTCCCTCCCTATTACAGTGCGTACTGATGGGTGTTCACACCGCAGTCTGTATCCCTATTACAGCGCGTACTGATGGGTGTTCACACCGCAGTCTCTCTCCCTATTACAGTGCGTACTGATGGGTGTTCACACCGCAGTCTGTATCCCTATTACAGTGCGTACTGATGGGTGTTCACACCGCAGTGTGTATCCCTATTACAGTGCGTACTGATGGGTGTTCACACCGCAGTCTGTATCCCTATTACAGTGCGTACTGATGGGTGTTCACACCGCAGTCTGTACCCCTATTACAGTGTGTACTGATGGGTGTTCACACCGCAGTCTGTATCCCTATTACAGTGCGTACTGATGGGGGTTCACACCGCAGTCTGTACCCCTATTACAGTGCGTACTGATGGGTGTTCACACCGCAGTCTCTCTCCCTATTACAGTGCGTACTGATGGGTGTTCACACCGCAGTCTCCCTCCCTATTACAGTGCGTACTGATGGGTGTTCACACCGCAGTGTGTATCCCTATTACAGTGCGTACTGATGGGTGTTCACACCGCAGTCTGTATCCCTATTACAGTGCGTACTGATGGGTGTTCACACCGCAGTCTCTCTCCCTATTACAGTGTGTACTGATGGGTGTTCACACCGCAGTCTGTATCCCTATTACAGTGCGTACTGATGGGTGGACACACCGCAGTGTGTATCCCTATTACAGCGCGTACTGATGGGTGTTCACACCGCAGTCTGTACCCCTATTACAGTGCGTACTGATGGGTGTTCACACCGCAGTCTGTATCCCTATTACAGCGCGTACTGATGGGTGTTCACACCGCAGTCTGTACCCCTATTACAGTGCGTACTGATGGGTGTTCACACCGCAGTCTGTATCCCTATTACAGTGCGTACTGATGGGTGTTCACACTGCAGTCTGTATCCCTATTACAGTGCGTACTGATGGGGGTTCACACCGCAGTCTGTATCCCTATTACAGTGCGTACTGATGGGTGTTCACACCGCAGTCTGTCTCCCTATTACAGTGCGTACTGATGGGTGTTCACACCGCAGTCTGTACCCCTATTACAGTGCGTACTGATGGGGGTTCACACCGCAGTCTGTACCCCTATTACAGTGCGTACTGATGGGTGTTCACACCGCAGTCTGTACCCCTATTACAGTGCGTACTGATGGGTGTTCACACCGCAGTATCCCTCCCTATTACAGTGCGTACTGATGGGTGTTCACACCGCAGTCTGTATCCCTATTACAGCGCGTACTGATGGGTGTTCACACCGCAGTCTGTACCCCTATTACAGTGCGTACTGATGGGTGTTCACACCGCAGTCTGTATCCCTATTACAGTGCGTACTGATGGGTGTTCACACTGCAGTCTGTATCCCTATTACAGTGCGTACTGATGGGGGTTCACACCGCAGTCTGTACCCCTATTACAGTGCGTACTGATGGGTGTTCACACCGCAGTCTGTACCCCTATTACAGTGCGTACTGATGGGGGTTCACACCGCAGTCTGTACCCCTATTACAGTGCGTACTGATGGGTGTTCACACCGCAGTCTGTATCCCTATTACAGCGCGTACTGATGGGTGTTCACACCGCAGTCTGTACCCCTAGTACAGTGCGTACTGATGGGTGTTCACACCGCAGTCTCCCTCCCTATTACAGTGCGTCCTGATGGGTGTTCACACCGCAGTATCCCTCCCTATTACAGTGCGTACTGATGGATGTTCACACCGCAGTCTCACTCCCTATTACAGTGCGTACTGATGGGTGTTCACACCGCAGTCCGTATCCCTATTACAGTGCATACTGATGGGTGTTCACACCGCAGTCTGTATCCCTATTACAGTGCGTACTGATGCGTGTTCACACCGCAGTCTCTCTCCCTATTACAGTGCGTACTGATGGGTGTTCACACCGCAGTCTGACTCCCTATTACAGTGCGTACTGATGGGTGTTCACACCGCAGTCTGTATCCCTATTACAGTGCGTACTGATGGGTGTTCACACTGCAGTCTGTATCCCTATTACAGTGCGTACTGATGGGTGTTCACACCGCAGTCTGTATCCCTATTACAGTGCGTACTGATGGGTGTTCACACCACAGTCTCTCTCCCTATTACAGTGCATACTGATGGGTGTTCACACCGCAGTCTGTATCCCTATTACAGTGCGTACTGATGGGGGTTCACACCGCAGTCTGTATCCCTATTACAGTGCGTACTGATGGGTGATCACACCGCAGTCTCTCTCCCTGTTACAGTGTGTACTGATGGGTGTTCACACCGCAGTCTCTCTCCCTATTACAGTGCGTACTGATGGGTGTTCACACCGCAGTCTGTATCCCTATTACAGTGCGTACTGATGGGTGATCACACCGCAGTCTCCCTCCCTGTTACAGTGTGTACTGATGGGTGTTCACACCGCAGTCTCCCTCCCTATTACAGTGCGTACTGATGGGTGATCACACCGCAGTCTGTATCCCTATTACAGTGTGTCCTGCTGTATATATATAGACCCACACACACAGATACCTGTGTGTGAGCATGCACTGAGTGCGTGCCTTACCTGATTGGGATTGTTCTTGTACATGAACGTGATGCAGTTCATCACCGTTAAGTTTTCTTCGATATCCTCTTTCAGAGGAAGCGACCGTACCAGCACAGGAAAGACCTTTTGAGAAAGTACAGAGAAGGTCCGTTAATCTCTCTTCAGACAGTTATCGTGAGCAGTGTTCGGAGGGACTGATCACTGCCATCCTGGCCCCTGCACTGTGAGCTTCCTGGTGAAACCTTTCCCCCTGGTCAGAGCGGGAGAGAGGGCAAGAAGCATGGGACAGTTGCTGAGGTGTTGGGAGGGTTTCACAGCACAGAGTCAGTTATTGGCAGAGCCAGTGGCAGAGAGAGCTGCTCAGCTCACTCTCTGCTATCTCTCCCCTCAAGGCGGTGTCTTCCAGCACCTTACCCACCGTCCAGCAGGCTGGACCAGGAATGCTCCACCAGCAAACGGGATTGCCTTGTCGTCCCTTGTTCCAGGACCCACCCAGTGGGTGCCTGGCCCATTTGGGAAGTTGGGCTCATGGACATCAACCAGACACCTTCCCCCGGCCAGGACTGAGCAGCTTGACAGGTCAGAGCCCCCCCCTTCCCCCCCCCCCCCCAACTACGTCTTTGCGGCTGAACGTCCCAAGGAAGTGCCCAGTACCTGCTCCACGGGGACTCCAGGCAGATTCGTCATCATCATCCGGGACACAGCCCCACAGACGTTGTCCACCACACGCCGGTTTTGCTCTCGGGCTATGATGGACGACAGAATGTTCAAAAGGGACGGATAGTGGCTGCAGAGGAACGTTAAGGACTGACCAGGGAATGATTCTCCAGCGCTCCCAGCGAGACCGTTAGTGTGCTTCACTCCCTCCCAGTCAATACAACCTCAACTTTCACAGGGAATGCCAGGAGACTGGAACACAGCTCATAATAATAATAATAATAACAACAGGAACGCTCGGCCCTACGTGCAGGTCTCGGACATAGAACAGTGCAGCACAGAACAGGCCCATTGGCCCACAATGTCATGCCAAGGATTATTCCTAATCTGAAATAAAATAACCCTAACCTACACTCCCCTCAACTCACTGCTGTCCTTGTGTATGTCTAGCGTTCGCTTAAATGTCCCCATGACTCTGCTTCCACCATCACTGCTGGCAATGCATTCCAAGTATTCACAACTCTCTGCGTAAAGAACCTACCTCTGACGTCTCCTTTCTACCCTTCTCCTAATATCTTAAAATGAGGCCCCCTCGTACCAGTCAGTCCTGCCCTGGGGAAAAGTCTCTGGCTATTGACTCTATCTATTCCTCTCATTACTTTGTACACCTCGATCAGGTCTCCTCTCTTCCTCCTTCTCTCCAGAGAGAAAAGTCTGAGCTTATTCAACCTTTCTTCATAAGGCAAGCCCTCCAGTCCAGGCAGCATCCTGGTAAACCTTCTTTTCACACTCTCCAAAGCCTCTGTGTCTTTCCTATAGTAGGGTGACCAGAACTGGATACAATATTCCAAGTGTGGTCTCACCAGGGACTTGTAGAGCTGCAGCAAAACCTCACGGCTCTTAAACTCCAGCCCCCTGTTAATGAAGGCCAAAACACCATATGGTTTCTTAACAACCCAACCCACTTGGGTGGCAACTTTGAGGGATCTATGTACCTGCACACCCAGATTCCTCTGTTCCTCCACACTGCCAAGAATCCGGTCTTTAATCCTATATTCAGCATTCGAGTTCGACCTTCCAAAATGCATTACTTCGCATTTATCCAGGTTGAACTCCATCTGCCATTTCTCAGCCCAGCTCTGCATCCTGTCTATGTCGCGCTATAGCCTGCAGTAGCCCTCTATACTATCGACGTCACCTCCAACCTTTGTGTCATCTGCAAGTTTACTAACCCACCCCCTCAACCTCCTCATCCAAGTCATTTATAAAAACTACAAAGGGCAGAGGCCCAAGTACAGACCCCTGCAGGACCCCACTCACCACTGACCTCCAGGCAGAAGACTTTCCATCTACAACCACTCTCTGCCTCCTGTCAGCCAGCTAATTCTGAATCCAGATAGCCAAACCTCCCTGTATCCCATACCTCCTGACTTTATGAATGAGCCTACCATGGGGAACCTTACCAAATGCCTTGGTGAAGTTAACGTACACCACTTCCACTGCTCGACCACGTACACACACGTGTACACACACACACACACGTATAGACACACACACGTATACACACACACACACACACACGCACAGACACACGTACAGACACACACGCACACACACATGTACACGTACACACACATACACACACATGTATAGACACGTACACGTACAGACACACACGTACACGTACAGACACACACACAGACACACACGTACACGTACAGACACACACACACACACACACGTACACGTACAGACACACACACACAGACCCCCCCGACCCTGCCACGTTCCCCCCCATTCGGCAGCGGGGCCCAGGATACTCGAAGATGGCTTCTTTCCCTTGCTCGGCAAGAACACCAATGCCGAAGACCGAATTGCTGCGCACCTCGTCGTCGGTGTCCCGCGCCCCAGCCTGCAGCATGGGCAGCAGCCGGGGAACAAACTGCACCGTCGCCGGCCCCATGGCCTGCACCGTCTCTGCGATCGATCCAATGGCAAAGGATTTCTCAGCCACCGTGCAGCTGGGCTTCTGCAGCACACACACACACGACAGATCAAAAAGCATTCCTGCAGCAATCTCAGGGAGGGATGCAGGGTTCCAGGACATTACAGAGCGATAGGGGGGAATCCGGAAACAAACTCGAGGCTTTGAAAAACGTGGGCGCGACGGAATACTCCTGCCTCCATGCTGCGGCCTCACAGTGTGCCAGCCCAGGGCCCTGTCTCTGCCTTCTCCCAGACTGTACGCCTTTGTGTCACCCACGTTTGGCTGCACCGGCCCCTTCAGCACTCACTTTCAATCCCTCCCCTTGCTTTAAAAAAAAACAAGCCCACCTGCCTCCGTTCCTCCTAACCCATCTTCCGCTGCTCCTTGCGTGCTGGTTGCTTGAAGTACAAGCCATTCCACCCCTCCAGGCCTGCCTAGCCCTTTTCGAGACAGTTGGCCTAGGGGTATTTTGTGCGACTGGCCATGAGCTTTCTTTTGCCTTTCCCAGCAATCAGGGAGGAAGAGGCTACAGGAGAGAGTGCTGACCGTTTGACCAGTTGTCCTGTCACGGCAGATATTCTAAATACCGCACCCAAACACTTCACAGCAGAGTGCGTGTATTCAACGCTGGCTTGGAACTGGGGACATATTTGAGGAACTGGGGATCTGGGTACATGCTTGAGGGACTGAGAGAGGGAGAGAGAGAGAGAGAGAGAGACACACAGGATCTTTCAGTATCAAACTCCTGGAATTCCCTCCCTCAGGGACATTGTGGGTCTACCCTACAGCGCATGGACTGCAGCAGTTCAAGAAGGCAACTTACTATCACCCTCTCAAGCGGACAACTAGGGACAGGGACGGGGACGGGCGGGCGATAAATGCTGGACCCACCCAGCGATGCCCATGTCCCACAACCGGCAAATAAATGAGGGTTTTACTCCTGTCACGTTACTCCCCGCATTGACATACCACGCCCATTCCCCCAAACTGCAGCAGCTGGTTGCCCTGACCGTGGGCAGTGTCTCTTTCCCACTCTCGGTTTCACGGCTCAAACCGAACCAAAGTCTTCCCCCACCCCCCCCACCTACCGAGCACACGCACCGTTTTACCCAGCAACAGGGGGAGGAAGCCAGCAAAGTACGGGGCAAAGATCTGTCCTCCCACGGCAGCAGCCAGAAGGGGGATGCCTTCCCCGGCGTATTCCAGGAGCATGGAGTCATACTCAGCCTGCAAGGAGAAGAAGGGACAAGTCAGCCACACACAGGGCCAACAGTCGGAGGCTATTTCTACTAAGACCTCGACTGGCCCCCCCCCGCCCCCACAGAAGGCAGTGAACGCTTCGAAAGGCCGTCGGTCGGTCGCTGTGACTGGTCGAACAGACGTCAAACCTGCGAAGTAAACAGCTGGTTATAAAACGCGCAAGCCCCGAATAACAACATCGAGGCTGGCGCACGGGGGGTGTCACCCGATCCTTTTCCAGGCCCTTAATGGGATTACCGCTCGGCGGTTCATCCAGTAAAAGGGAGGGCCGCATATACTGGAGATCAGAGTCGAGAGCGTGGTGCTGGAAAAGCACAGCAGCTCAGGCAGAAGCCCTTCATCAGGAATAATCCAGAAACCCAGGCAGTGCTCAGGGGACCTGGGTTCAAACCCCGCCACGGCAGATGGTGTAATTTGAACTCACGCACAATCTGGGAGGAAGAGTTTAATAACGACTGTGAATCCATTGCTGACTGTCAGGAAAAACGCATCTGGTTCACTAACCGGACAGAATCTGCCATCCTTACCCGGTCTGGCCTACAGACCCACAGCAATGTGGTTGACTCTCCACTACCCTCTGGGCATTTTGGGATGGGCAATAAATGGGATGGGCTTGAATAAATGCTGTGAACGAATTAAAAAAAAAACATGCACGTGTGGAACTTTAACTCCACACCTCCCTATCGAACATGGCACGGTGGCACAGTGGTTAGCACTGCTGCCTCACAGCGCCAGAGACCCGGGTTCAATTCCCGCCTCAGGCGACTGTCTGTGTGGAGTTTGCACATTCTCCCCTTGTCTGCGTGGGTTTCCTCCGGGTGCTCCGGTTTCCTCCCACAGTCACAAAGATGTGCAGGTCAGGTGAACTGACCAGGCTAAATTGCCCGTAGTGTTAGGTAAGGGGTAAATGTATGGGTGGGTTGCGCTTCGGCGGGTCGGTGTGGACTTGTTGGGCCGAAGGGCCTGTTTCCACACTGTAATGTAATGTAATCTAAAAAAACAGAACTGACCCATCGTTTTGGCAACAGCCACAGCAGTGTCAAAGGTCATGCACGTGATTCTGCCTCAGGGTCCGGGAGGTGTTGATTGGAGCCCCTCTCCGGAGAAGGGGTTCAGGTGTGGGTGGTCAGACAATGCCAGCCCTCTTGGTCAAGAGAAAGCTGGGGGCGGTGGGTGGAAGGGGAGGGTGTGCATGTCCAACAGGACACCAAAGGTTGCGACCCGTCTGGTTCTGCCTCTGACAGCAGCAGAGGACTGGGACGGAGTCGATGGTGAGCAAACGATGTCTGCGGTGAGGCTGAAAGCCAACGGCGTCGGGTTTTTCCCGGGTGAATCAGTCACCAGCAATGGTTGGGAAAGCTGGTGCAGGGAGAGGAAAGGGGAGAGGAGTCGGTGGAGGAGGGTGTGTCACAGCTTGTAAAGACAGGCAGAGGGGTCACTATCAGATGTGGCTGAGGAGAAGGAACGACGCTGGGTGTGGGTAGGTGGGGGGGGGGGGGGGGGGAAGAGGCTGGTGCCGTCAGAGAACCATTTACAATCTCAGCTCGCCTGGGGTTAGGAACAGGTCGGCAGGTGTTGGGCATTGGTTCCGAGGGATTAGAAGTGAGTGAGCAAGGGACGGAGGAGGGGAGAGGGACGAGGGCGCAGAAGATAAGCAGGCAGGTATACTTGGCAGGCGAGGAGGAGGAAGGGGTAGGCCAGGGATGGGTGGACAGACAAAACACGACACTGATTCACAAAAGGAGAGACTGGGGCAGATGACCAAAGGCGTCGGGAATTAGAGGAAGAGAGTGCCGGAGACAAGGGGGCAGAGAGAGATGCAACGGGATAGCGGAGAGAAATTCCAGACTTTAGGAACTGAAGTGTGGGACGTATAGGGGAGAAGAACTAGAGGCGTACTGGCAGAGGAGTGACAAGGTGGGAGAAGGTGTCACTACCGTGCCTTTTTGTTTTACTGTATCTTTAACTGTGGACCGAAAAGGGAGAAGAACTGGTTTGAGAATGAAGGCGAGCTGAAGGATTACCGTTTATTTAAAACAGCCCTCATTTACAGAGGTGCCGGCTCCAGTCAGGGTGAACTTTACACACAGGCCGGAGCCACGTGGGAATGTTTCAACGGAGACTCGGCCTGCAGGGAGGAGCTGATTGGTGACCGAGCATCAGTCTGCAGACCAGTGACAAAAGGTGTTCGCAGCTGAAAAGTGTGTGGCTGGGAAAGCGCGGCAGGTCAGGCAGCATCCGAGGAGCAGGAGAATCCACGTTTCGGGCATGAGCCCTTCGTCAGGAGGTGTTCTGCCCAGCAACAATTATCTGATTGGTTCTCAGGCAGCTGAACCACACAAAAACTGCCAATGGCCAGAGAATTCCCCTGGGCTCAGTCTCCGGATGAAAAAATGTCTCCTCACGCCAATCCTAAACGGCCTTACCCTGTATCCTTCGACTGTGCCCCTGGTTTCTGGTCTGCACGGTCAGAGAATATACTGCGTCTGCCCTGTCTAAATTTCATGGAGGTCCCCCCCCCCCCACTCTCCTTATTCTTCCACAGTCCCAGTGAATATCGTCCCCTAATCGATCCGGTCTTTCTCCATCTGTCAGTCCTGCCATCCCAGGAATCGGTGTGGGAAACATTGGCTGCAGGAGGGTTGGGGGTGGGGGGGCGGAGTCCAGGTGGTGGTGGGTCCCAGAGCAGTGGCTTAACTGCACCACCAGAGTCTGACACCCCACCAAGTTCACAAAGAAACTGGCTTAGTCTCCATCTGCCCCCAGGTGGACGGACGGGAGTGGGTGGATCAGGGCAGATTGCTCAGTGGGGACCGAAAGCGACGGCTACAGCAGGAACTTTCTGCCGCCCCAGTACTGGGCGGGAGACGGGCACGGCCATAATTCCAGGATGGTGGAAGAGCCGAGAGGGGTGGCGGGCAAGGTGGAACAGGCCACAGGTCAGTGTATCTGTGAAAACGAACGGTGTGCTCTCACATGTCACAATGACGAACAGGAACGGGGTTACAGCCTTGGGGACATCGCCAGGAACAGTAGGGCAGCAGGAAAAGGATGGCATCGCCAAGTCAGAGCGAGAGCCACACAAAACTCTCAACCACTGTTCACGGTGAGGCCGCAAGGGGCACTGGAGAAGGATTTGAGGGGACACGTGGGAGAGGCCTAAAACATCCCATTTAAAACAGGTCCGAGCCGAATGCCAACACCATTATAGCATCTCTGTAATCCTCCCAGTTCCAAAAGCGCATTGTTTGGACTGGGATTTACCATTCCCTGGTCTCCCTTTCCCCAAACCCCACCCCCTCTTGTGTGCGTGTGTGTGTGTGCTAGACTCGTGTTGTAACAGGTTAGACCTGCTCTAAAGCAAATACCAAGTGCTTGCCTGTCTGCTGAGAAACAGCGGCAGCTATGTAAAACATCAGAGAGTCCTCTGCCCGACTGGCTCTGAACAGTGACTCACACCGGTTCTGAGCCACTGCAAATGACCAGGTGAGGGGAAAGACAAGCCCCTCAGGCTAGTTCAAGAGCAGCCATCCCTTTCATCCGGTGTCCGGGTCCGTTTTTACATGGAGCTGCGTTCGGTTGCTGCTTCGGAGAAGTGAAGGCGTGCTGTCGTGTGCAGCCATTCTTTCTTTGTGGAAGATGGGGCTGACAGAGAGGACTCTGTGCCTCGGGGCACTCAGGATTACCAGCAACCTCGCCTGCTCCAAAGGCGCGGTGTGCATCCAGTCTGTTAGCGGACAGACCATCGTACTGCTCCTGTTCACCGACATCTGTGTCACAGGTACTGCATCAAAACTAACCGCGTTCTCGTGTCCTTTTCAGGCAAACCCCCTGTACTCCTGCTGTGTGGAGAACTTTGAGAAGTTGGGGTGGTTTCTCCTACATGACAGATTAGGGCGGCACAGTGGTCCAGTGCTGCCTCACAGGACCTGGGTTCAATTCCAGCCTCGGGCGACTGTGTGGAGTTTGCACATTCTCCCCGTGTCTGCGTGGGTTTCCTCCGGGTGCTCCGGTTTCCTCCCACAATCCAAAGGTGTGCAGGTTAGGTGAATAGGCCACGCTGAATTGCCCGTAGTGTTCAGGGATGTGTAGGTTAGGCGTATTAGTCAGGGGTGTGTGTAGAGTAATAGGGTCAGGGTGGGTTTGCTGGGCTGAATGGCCTGTTTCCACACATGGAGGGGCTTTGATGGCAGTAAAGAGAAGGACAAGCTGTTCGCATTGCAACTAAGCAGACAGCACCAATTTAGAAAGAACCAGCTGAGAGATGAGAATGACATTTGCTGGCGCCATGAATTTTGATCTGGAATAAGTTGGTCGAGAGAGTGGTGAAAGTAAATGTAATGCTGATTTTCATAAATAAAGTGAGTACGTTTTCCAAGAGGAAATATGTAAATCAGGAAAGGAGAAAGAGTGGTGGGTGGAAACAGTGAACGGGATCCTCTCTCAAAAGGGACGAGTGACTATTCTCTGCATGGCACCTCTTCAGGACCTCCCACAGCAGTCTACCGCGAACGAGGGAGTTTCTGAAGTGCCGTCTCTGTTGTAAAGCAAGAAACGCAGCCCACGGTTTGCAGGCCAAACGGGCAACTGGACACCGGCCAAATCATTTGCTTTGGTCACGGTCTCTTCCAGGCCGCCGGGTCAAACTCCTTTCCTCACTTTTCAAAAAGGAAACAAACAGCGGACACCAGGATCGCCTACGTTCAACTGAGAAACAGACGTTCAGCCTGGCGCCGGAGAGCTCCGCCATGCTGTGGGATTGTTCTAGAACAGGTCCCTGGATTGGGCTTGTCTGAGGAGTTACACACACCCGTTTTGGATGGATGTGCAAGATTTGAATCCCGGAGCTCGCTGAGGCGTGGAGATGAAGTGAAGCACTCGGCACGGAGCCGGGAAGCAGAAATCACTTTGGCCTGCCTGAACCACCTCAGAATCCACGGTCAGCCATGGGGAAGGCACTGGCATTATCACGAGCTGATCAATCCAGAGACCCAGGTAATGCTCTGGGAATCCCGGTTCAAATCCACCGTGACAGAGATTCAGAAACAAAAAAAAATGGAATCAAATGTCTTGCTGATTGTTGGGAAAAGGGAAAAAAGAAATCATGGTTCACCCATGTCATTACCCGGTCTGGCCTAACGTGACTCAGATCGAGAAGAGTGTGGTTGGTTTGTAACTGGACAGTAAATGCTGAGGCGAAAGTGAGGACTGCAGATACTGGAGATTAGAGTCCAGAGAGGGTGGCGTTGGAAAAGCACAGCAGGTCAAAGCAGTGTCCGAGGAGCAGGAGAATCGATGTTTCGGGCAAAAGGCCCTTCATCCTGACGGAACGTCGACTCTCCTGCTCCTCGGACGCTGCCCGACCTGCTGTGCTTTTCCAGCACCACGCTCTCGACAATAAATGCTGACCCAGCCAGTGCAGCCCAAGAATTTAAAACAATTCGAAAGTCGTCTCTGATCCAGCAGCCCAGGAGGAGTCCAGGCTCCTTCACAGCAGTTAACTAACTGGGCAGCAGGATGAATAATCACAGAAATACTCCGCATTTTATCGCGTCGTAGTAGAGCTGAACTTCTGCTCTTTTCAGTCTAGCTGCACCAACACAAGTACGTCTGCACTGTCAGGAAAGTTCACGATGGAGCATTTTTGGGAACTTGGGCTCAAAACTTGTAGACAAACGAAGTTAAAAATCACACAACGCCAGGCACCCCAGTCCAACACCGGCATCTCCAAATGTAGACAAACGAGATTCTGATTTTCAACCCTTTTTGTTTGGCTGAGAGAGAAGCAGAATGGCATGTGGAAGAGTGAGTTAAAGCCGGCCTTTCCAAGAATTGATGTGGCCAAAGTTAAATCACTCAGCAAGTCGCCTGGTGAGATTAGCGCTGTTTATTGTAAGTGAGGGAAGGGAGGGCCAGGGGCACAGGGAACCAGAAAAGATCAATCCCAGCAGAGAGCTGCTTTTAAGCTTGGAGAAGTCTTCAGGCCAACAGAGCGGGAAAAAGCTCCAAACTTTGTGTTTTAAAAAAGAAGCAGCGACAAGGGAGTCATCAGCCAGAACAAAGTAAGTGATTAAGCCTGTGCGCCTTGGGGAAAGACAGTAACAGAGACAGAGACAGTCACATCCGCTGAAAGGGCATCAAATCTCTGAAAGGAAATACCAAATGCAGGAATTCACAGTTAGGACATCTTGAAGTGTACAGCGGAGGGATATTTCACTGGGGCAGAATGGCTGCAAAAGGACATTCATTTTTGCTGTTCCGTAGTAAGATCTTTCCATACTGTCTAGATTTACCATTTTTAACCCCCCCCTTTTCCTTTTCGGTAATAAAGATTTGTTCTTTTCTTAAAAGTACATCGACAACCGGGCAAGAATGTGCTCAGCGAGCGACTGCCACAGTAACCAGATTTCAAAAATAAAACCCCACGCTGTCAGGCTAGAATATTTATCCCCGCACAGTTGATGCAAGGGAATGAGAAAGGCTGACTGAGAAGATCCTGGGTGAGGAGAGAAATGAAAGTGTGTGAAATCGAGAACTGTAAAGTAAGCAACTGCGACTCGATAACAGCGCAGAGAGGTAGACAGTGTACAGCGAGACAGAGGGAACTAGCACAGGAGTGCCAGAGTGTGGGAGGGCAACAAAAAGAATGAGAGAAACACAAAGAGATCATATGCAAGGAATAAAACAGACAGAATAACAACAGATGTCAAATTGTGTATCTATATCTAAAACCTGAAGATTTCCAACTGCCTTCTCTGGACGTATTTCAGAGGGGGAAAATGGCTATCCATCTCTGAAAGCCCCTCCATCATATTGTGTCATAGTTCTGGACACTTTGATGTGCCAGGGAAAGGTTACAGATTGAAGATGTGTGGATGGCACTAACATACAAATTATCCATGGTCTCCCTGGCAAGGGGGATAGGATCAAGGGGCCAAATGGTCGTCTCCTGATACTCTGATTTTAAGATTGTGCTCCTCGTTCAATGTTGAAATGCAGTATTTTTGCTTTTTGGTTGGAGTTTAGCACCCAACGATTGCAAGAGGGTGGCCGGTTATAAAACCCCTAAAAAGACCATGTTTTCTGTGCCCTCTTTAGGCTTCCTCTTCCTCTGCTGGTTCGCAGACCTACAACTGACAAACGGCCAGGAAGTGATCTCGCTCCGCTTCCTTGCCTTTCTCAATGAGACGTACAACGCTGTCACCTTCCTGATCCTGGCTCTGATTGCTGCAGAGACTCACTTCGCCAGCAGGCTCCAGCAGGTGGTGCCCGTGGGCAAGCACCAGCTCTCCGGCCGGCCAGCTCCTGCCAGGCGCCAGCTAACCTTGGTGAACGGGGTCTACACCCTGCTCTGCTGGATCATCGCCACTTCGTATGGGGCCCACTATTACCCGGATGCCATCCGCCCTGCCCGCCGATGCCTGGGAGAACACCCCTTCGACAGCCTCGGCTGCCTGCGGGGTTTCTACCTGCCAGATCCCTTCCTCGCGCTCACGGGGCTCATGGTCACGAGCAGCTACCTCCTCTGTCAGAGGATGCAGGCGGAGAGTTCAGAGGCGCTGCACCAGGTTCCCACACCAGCTCTGCCTTCAGAACCTCCGATCTCAGGAGAGGCATCATGCCGCCCTCCGAAGGTTGGCCACACCACACCAACACGCCGCTCTGAGCGAGGCTACCTTCTCCCTGGGCTGGTTGCCGCACTCATGCTCTACCCGGATCTACCGTACTTGGGACTGACCTCCTCCTTCATCAGCTGCTTTGAACGCCTCAGCCTGCGCTTCTTTGCGCACGTCTGGAAACTCTCCCGACGCGGGCCAGAGCCCGTGCTGCAGCAGTCTGGTCTGTACGCACTGATCCACGTTCTCCTCAACACTGGCAAGCCGTCGGAGCTCTCCCTCCACAGGAGGGATGGGAGTGAGGTGGGAGGGTGTTCCAGCGTTTAGTGCAGAGATCAAACACTGACGGGGTAGGGGAGGCGGGAGCACCTCTGCTCTGCCCAGACGAATGGCCCTGACCTTCCAGTTGCTCACCATTTCGATGAACCGTCTTGCCCCTAGACTGACAGTTGTGCCCTGGGTCTGCTGCGGTGTTCCAATCGCAAGCCGGAGGAACAGCCTCTCAAAGATGTAGCGAGTCAGGTCATTTCCCAAAACTCACGAGACTCAGGCAAGGTTCCTTCAATTGGAAAATAACTGCTGCACGTCCATTATTAATAAAAAAGGGTGAGAGACAGAAAGCAGGAAAGTACAGGCCGGTTGGCTTAACATCTGTCAGAGGGAAAATGTTAGAAGATGTTACTACTGGGCACCGGGATAATTTCAAGACCGATATGGTCTTGTCAAAGAGAAATCATGGTTGACTAATTTGTTGGAGTCCTTTGAAGAAGGCTGTGGAGGTCAGGTCATTGAATATATTTAAGACTGAGGTAGCCAGGTTCTTGAGTATCAAGGGTTATGGGGAGAAAGCGGGAGAATAGAGATGAGAAACTTATCAGCATGATTGAATGGTGGAGCAGACACGATGGGCTGAATGGCCTCATTTCTGCTCCAATGTCTAATGGTCTGAACTTGTGCTGTAGATAAACCAGTCAATGTATCTTCCTTAGATTTCCAGAAGGCATGTGATAGGCACTGAGGAAAATATAAGCTCCTGGTGTAGGGGGTGCCATCAGGTTGGCATGGACAGAAGATTAGTTTAGATTCCGTAGAGTATGGAAACAGGCCCTTCGGCCCAACAAGTCCACACTGACCCTCCGAAGAGTAACCCACCCAGACACCATTTCCCTCTGACTAATGCACCTAACACTACGGGCAATTTAGCAAGAGCAATTCACCTAACCTGAACATCTTTGGACTGTGGGAGGAAACCGGAGCACCCGGAGGAAACTCACACAGACACGGGGAGAATGTGCAAACTCCACACAGACAGTTGCCCGCGGCTGGGATCGAACCTGGGTCCCTGGTGCTGTGAGGCAGCAGTGCTAACCACTGAGCCACCGTGCCACCCAGATCGGCCGATTAACCGGAACTAGAGAGTGGGAATAAGTGGATCTTGTACACGAGTGAGTGGTGTGTCACAGGACTCAGTACTGGGACATGAACTCTTTACACCTTAAAGAAAATAATTTGGGCGGAGGGTTTGAAAATATGGGAGGTAAAGTTGCCGATGACACAAAAGGTAGCCAGGAAAGGGAGTTGTGAAGGGCACGTAAAGGAGACAGCAAAGGGATAGAGACAGGTTCCGCGAGTGGGCAGAGATCTGCCAAATGGAATACAATGTGGGGAAGTGGGAAACTGGCAGTAAGTAGAAAACTGGCATTGAGGGGGATTTGGGTGTCTCAGTGTGTGAATCACAGAGGCAGGCGTAACAAGAAATTCGGAAAGCTGGTAGGATGCGGTGTTTTGTTGTGAGGGATGTTGAATGTAAGAGTCAAGAGGTAATGCTTAAGTTATCGTTTCTGTATCTGGAGCACAGTGTGCTGTCCTGGCCACTTCACTTACAGAAGGATGTACAGTGTGTTGGAAGCAGTTCAGAGAAGGTTTAGGCGACTCATCCCCGGAATGAGGAAAGCCTAGACAGGGTTCGGCCTGTATCCTCTGGGAGGTTGGAAGAAGCCAGAGGTGACTCAGTCGAAACAGGTAAAAGATTTGTGAGGGGACTTGACCGGGTGGACGTGGAAAAGGATGCTTCCTCTTGTGAGAGAAACAAGGGGTGGTCGCTTAAAAGTGAAGGGGGACCTATTCCAAACAAAGACGAGGGAACGCTTTCTCTATTCACTGGGAACCGTGGGTCGGGTATCTGGTTGCTGAGCCTCCCTCGGGTGAAGGCTAGTCACTAACTGTCATTCCAATTCCAGAAACCCCAGTAAACTCATTAAGCTTTGACCAGCCACAATCGAAGGGGTTTCCAACAAGCCAAAGAAAAACCACTGCGGACATATCATACTGAATAAGTACAAGCAAAGCAGATACATCGGCCACCAGTCGTAACATAAGGTGCCGGCATGGGGATCGACGGGAATTCAAAAACGGAATCATCTGCCGGTTGCTCAACGTTTGCAAACCTGCGCATTCCTACCTCCTGCTCTTCATCCGACTCGGTCTCGTCGTTCTCCGGGTCTTGGCAAGCTGTCTGCAAGACACAATGGGCAGAGTCAGCACCAAGAAGGGCAGTGACACGACATCTTCAAAAGACCAGGCAGGAGTGGCTACTGCAGACGCTGGAGATTGGAGTCACGATTAGAGTGTGGTGCTGGAAAAGCACAGCAGGTCCGGGCAGCATCCGAGGAGCAGGAAATTCGACGTTTCGGGCAGGAGCCCTTCATCAGGAAGGGGGCTGGGAGCTTCCGGGGTGGAGAGGTAAATGGGAGGGGGGGGTGGGGGGTGTGGCTGGGGAGAAGGTAGCTGAGAGTGCAATAGGTGGATGGAGGTGGGGGTAAAGGTGATACATCAGAGGGGAGGGTGGAGTGGGTAGGTGGGAAGGAAGATAGACAGGCAGGACAGGTCTTGGGGCGGTGGGGTTGATTGGTGCGGGTGTCCCGGAGATGTTCCCTAAAGCGCTCTGCGAGAAGGCATCCGGTCTCCCCAATGTAGAGGAGACCGCATTGGGAGCAACGGATACATTTCAACTCCCCCTCCCACTCTGCCGAGGACATGGAGGTCCTGGGCCTCCTTCACTGCCGCTCCCTCACCACCAGACGCCTGGAGGAAGAACGCCTCATCTTCCACCTCAGGACCCTTCAACCCCAGGGCATCAATGTGGACTTCACCAGTTTCCTCATTTCCCCTTCCCCCATCTCACCCCAGTTCCAACCTACCAGCTCAGCACCGTCCTCATGACCCGTCCATTTTCCTTCCCACCTATCCGCTCACCCTCCTCTCTGACCTATGACCTTTACCCCCACCTCCATCCACTCTCAGCTACCTTCTCCCCAACCCCACTCCCCAGCCTATTTATCTCTCCACCCCCGAGACTCCCAGCCCCCTTCCTGATGAAGGACTCCGGCCCGGAACGTCGATTTTCCTGCTCCTCGGATGCTGCCCTGACCGGCTGTGCTTTTCCAGCCCCCACTCTAATCTTCAAAAACCAGGCATCGCAGAGGGCACCGGGAGAGAACGCGCGGACTCTGGGCTGACCTTTTTCTGCAGTACGTTGCGGATGGCTTTGCAGATCTCGTCCAGGCGGCCTGGCTCCTTCAGCGTGTCCCCTTTGCAGTTCTTCAACACGTTGTTCATGGACTCCAGAATCGTCATGACCACGAGGCGGTCCTTCTCCTCGTGAATGGTTTTCAAGTAGTTCGGAAACACCATGGCGAGCAACTTCTGGAAACCTGGTGGCAACAAAAGACACCCGCGGTAACGGTCTGGAACAGGGCCGGGGTTTTGGATGTAGGTTTGCTCGCTGAGCTGGAAGGTTCATTCCCAGACGTTTCGTTACCCTACTAGGTAACATCTTCAGTGGGCCTCAGGCGAAGCAATGCTGAAACGTCCTGCTTTCTATTTATATGTTTGGGTTTCTTTGGGTTGGTGATGTCATCTCTGTGGTGATGTTATTTCCTGTAGTGAAGTCACTTCCTGTTCCTTTTCTCAAGGGGTGGTAGATGGGGTCTAACTCAATGTGTTTGTTGATAGAGTTCCGGTTGGAATTCTAGGAATTCTCGTGCGTGTCTTTGTTTGGCTTGTCCTAGGATGGATGTATTGTCCCAGTTGAAGTGGTGTCCTTCCTCATCCGTGTGTGAGGGTACTAGTGAGAGAGGGTCATGTCTTTTTGTGGCATGTTGGTGTTCATGTATCCTGGTGGCTAGTTTTCTGCCTGTTTATCCAATGTTGTGGTTGTTACAGTCCTTGCACGGTGTTTTGTAAATGACATTAGTTTTGCTTTTGTCTGTATAGGGTGTTTCAAGTTCATTAGCTGCTGTTTTAGTGTGTTGGTGGGTTTGTGGGCTACCATGATGCCAAGGGGGTCTGAGTAGTCTGGCAGTCATTTCCGAGATGTCTTTGATGTAGGGGAGAGTGGCTAGGGTTTCTGGACGTGTTTTGTCTGCTCGTTTGGGTTTGTTGCTGAAAAATTGACGGACTGTGTTCATTGGGTACCCATTCTTTTTGAATACATGGTATAGGTGATTTTTCTCTGCTCTGCGTAGTTCCTCTGTGCTGCAGTGTGTGTTGGCTCGTTGAAATAATGTTCTAAAAACAAGCCACCAGGATACATGAACACCAACACGCCACAAAAAGACATGACCCTCTCTCACTAGTATCCTCACATACGGATGAGGAAGGACACCACTTCGACTGGGACAATACATCCATCCTAGGACAAGCCAAACAAAGACACGCACGAGAATTCCTAGAATTCCAACCGGAACTCTATCAACAAACACATTGAGTTAGACCCCATCTACCACCCCTTGAGAAAAGGAACAGGAAGTGACTTCACCACAGGAAATAACATCACCACAGAGATGACATCACCAACCCAAAGAAACCCAAACATATAAATAGAAAGCAGGAATTTTCAGCATTGCTTCGCCTGAGGCCCACTGAAGATGTTACCCAGTAGGGTAACAAAATGTCTGGGAATGAACCTTCCAGCTCAGCGAGCAAGCCTCCATCCAAAACCTCAACCTGAGCTACAAATCTTCTCAAACTCACTAAGGGCGGGGGTGTGGGTGGGGGGGGGAACACAGGAGAGAGGGCAGGACTTCAAACAGCAAACGCTTCCCCACACAGAGATTCACAGCTCCCGGTCGTACACTACACCAGAACCGTGCGAGAGCGCAATCAGGAAAACCTCTTCCCAGCAAAACCAGAAAGCAAAGCAAACTGAACAAAGAAACCAAGCAACAAAAGTCTCTCCTGATTCTAATTTACAGCCGCAGGGTGGAAAAGTTAGCACCAGAAACAGAGAAATGTGGAACAGCTCACAGCTAAAGCAGCAGAGATTACGTGGGAGTCTGTGCACTGCCAAACTCTCCCAGCTAACCAGCCACAACACCTCAGCCGCCAGACTCTTGTGTTTCTGTGGAATACCTGGGTGTGATGAGGGAGCTGATACCGTTGATGGCTGGGAGATGGTTGGCCATGTGTAAACATGAATGGAGGAGACAAAATGCCATTTGGCCCCTCTCGCATTCCATGGGACCACGGCTGATCTGACTGATATCCTGAACACCACAGAGAAGGAACTTTGCTGCGTTTTTAAACATAAAGAGCTCTGGTTTTCTTTTCCTCCAAGCCTCTGTGATGGACGAAGGAAGGTAAATGGTGTTCAGGACACGGGTCAGCCGTGATCAGAGGGAACGCTTCTGGGGAGCGGAGAGCCTCAGAACGCCCCCAACCCCCCCCCCCCTCGTTGTTGACAGCCCACCAGTTTCCCTCCTTCACTGCAAGTTGCAACAACCGTTTGATAAAATCCAGCGTTTGATTTGGGGGATGTGGGCACGCCGGGTGGTGAAGTGGATGTATGAATACATCCCAGCTGCTCTACAAACACGAGGATTTTTTGAATACGTCTGGTTTCTTAACTCATTGGAGAAGCAGTAGCTGAATTAAAAGCTGTCCCCCTTCCTCACACCGAAACGGATCTCCTCAGGAACAGGGCGGCAGTGGCTGGCACTGCTGCCTCACATGGCAGGGACTCGGGTTCGATTCCAACCTCGGGGGGACTGTCTGTGTGGAGTTTGCACATTCTCCCCGTCTGTCTGCGTGGGTTTCCTCCGGGTGCACTGGTTTCCTCCCACAGTCCAATGATGTGCAGGTTAGGGAGCATTGGCCATGCTAAATTACCCATAGTGCCCAGGGATGTGAAGGTTAGGATGGATTGCCGTGCTAAATTACCCATGGTGCCCAGGGATGTGTAGGTTAGGGTGGATTGGCCGTGCTAAATTACCCATAGTGCCCAGGGATGTGCAGGTTAGGGTGGATTGGCCGTGCTAAATTACCCATGGTGCCCAGGGATGTGTAGGCTAGGGTAGATTGGCCATGCTAAATTACCCATAGTGCCCCGGGATGTGCAGGTTAGGATGGATTGGCCATGCTAAATTACCCATACTGCCCAGGGATGTGAAGGTTAGGGTGGATTGGCTGTGCTAAATTACCCATAGTGCCTAGAGAAGTGCAGGTTAGGGTGGATTGGCCGTGCTAAATTACCCATAGTGCCCAGGGATGTGCAGGTTAGGGTGGGTTGGCCGTGCTAAATTACCCATAGTGCCCAGGGATTGCAGGTTAGGGTGGATTGGCCGTGCTAAATTACTCATAGTATCCAGGGATATGCAGGTTAGGGTGGATTGGCCGTGCTAAATTACCCATGGTGCCCAGGGATGTATAGGCTAGGGTAGATTGGCCGTGCTAAATTACCCATAGTGTCCAGGGATGTGCAGGTTAGGGTGGGTTGGCCGTGCTAAATTACCCATAGTGTCCAGGGATGTGCAGGTTAGGGTGGGTTGGCCGTGCTAAATTACCCATAGTGCCCAGGGATGTGCAGGTTAGGGTGGATTGGCCGTGTTAAATTACCCATCGTGCCCAGGGATGTGCAGGTTTGCTGCAATAGTCAGGGGTAAGTGTAGAATAATAGTGTGGGGAATGGGTCTGGATGGGTTACTCTCCGGAGGGTTGGTTTGGAGTTGCTGGGACGAAGGGCCTGTTGTAAGGACTCTATGCTTACAGGCGGCCTGGCAGTGAGTGGCCCTGCCTGTGTGGAGGGAAAGCAGCTGCCATAAACTGTAAACTGAACATTACTGCAATATGCACCCACAGTGCGACACAGCTCCAAAACAGCAGGCAGCAGCACATCGCGGGGGGAGCAGGGCAATAAATCAGAGGCCAGTGAGCTTTAACACACACACAAAGTGCAAACTTATTACCATTTTGGAAGGCAGAATGTTGGGAGGTGATCTAAACTGACGAATTGTGTGGGGTGGGGGGCAGTTGTTGGAGAACGGTGACAGCGACGGTTGTAGTTACACAAATCTTTGAAAGCAGCAGGACAAGTCGAGGAAGCTGTTTAAGACGGGATTCTCAGCATCTTGGTGTCCACTGCTGGACATTCTTCCGAAAGCACGGAACCAGATAACCCGGAACCCTGCCAGAGATGAGGGGCTTGGGATATTGGGAAGACTCTGGGGAAGCTGGGAATCTCCTCTCGGAGCTGAGTAAGGAGAAGTTCAGTCGAGGTCTTAAAAATTCTGAGGAATTCTGACATATTAGGGTCTTCCCTCCTGCAGGAGGGTTGAGAAGTGGACGGCAACAAAGGATCAACAGGTAAAACAGCTCGAGATGCAATGGGAAGAGTTTGCTTTTTAGGCATCGATGCGTCTGGAACAGAACTGCCCAAAAAGGGTGCTGGAGCAGACTCGATGGCGATGACGAGAAAGGAATTGGGCAAATGCTGCTTTTCAGACATAGGAGCCGAAATGAGGCCATTCTGCCCACCCGAGTCAGCTCCGCCATTTAATCATGGCTGCTTGGTTTCTCAACCCCATTCTCCCGCTTTCTCCCCGTAACCCTCAATCGTCTTGATACTCGAGAGTCTTAAATATTACTCAATATACTTCAATTAGCTCACACCACGTGGGTGTCACTGGCTCGGCCTGTATTTATCGTCCACCCCCAATTACTCAGAGAGCACTTAAGGGGCAGCCACATGACAGTGAGCCTGCAGTCCACAGCCGTTTATAGGATGGCAGCTTTCTTTGCCTGAGGGGTATTCGTGACCCAGATAGGCTTTTTACGACAATTCATAGCCCTTTACATCCTGACTTTATTTTAAAAATCAGATCGAAATGTCAGCGTTGACCATGGAAGGATTGAAACGCACGCTCCCATCTGGGGGCCTGGATAACCAGCCCAGTGACATTGCCAGTACAAGTCCACCTGCTGTTTTGGGGTTAGGCTGAAAGGTCAAATACTGGCTTCAGGACATGAGCAAGCCTCCTGCTTTTCTTCTGCTGTAAATGCTTGAACTTATCCCTGAAGGCTGACACTTGGGACAGAGCGGCACTCCTTCAGCAACGGTTGGTTGAGCTCGATGGAGCTCAGGCCTCACGTTCCTGGGAAACGTGAGCTGAGGGAGACAGACAATCCTCCCACTGGGCCGTGGCAGGCAGAGGAGGAGCCATCTTGGGAAGTTAGGGGCCCTTTCTACATTTAGTTGGATACTGGATATGCTCTGGATCACAAGGATCTGCACAGTTTGTTTCTGGGAATGACCAATGACGTGGAATTCAAGGAAACGTGTCAAAAAAAAAAGAAACGCAACACAGAAACTGACATGTTTTGCCGTGATAAACATTGAAGATTCCTTCACCAAAAGAAAAACCCTGATACTGAGGTTAATAACAGTCCACAGAACAGAAACAGTCCACTCTGCCCCACAACGTGATCCTGCTCCACACAAGCCTCCCTTCACTCCTTCTTAATCCCAATCCATGAGCATATCCTTCTACATCTTCCTCCATCGGTGTCCCTAAAACACAGCCACACTGTTGTCAACCACTCCCTGTAACGGAGAGTTCCACAGCCTGGGAAAAAGCTCTCTCACGAATCCCACGTGACAGAATGGGATAATGAGACCACGACAGAAGACCAATTGGGCCCCTGCACTAACGTTGGAGCCCAGGCCTCATGTTTCTGGGAAACGTGAGCCCCCGCCCTGAGGTAAAAAAACTCTTACCTTCCAAGTTTTGGTCAGTTGGGTTTTCCTGAGCAACTTTGTAAAGGGCACAGCAGAACTGGCCAACTGCTTCGTAAGCAGACTTCCTGACATTGACGTGAGGATACTGCAAAAGATGTTAAAGCGGCCCGATTACTCAAAATGAGGCAAATAAAAACAAAAGCTGTGCTTGGGTCACAGATAACGCCAGCTTGCATTTCTGTCGCACCTTTCACCACTTCAGAACCTCCCAAAGCACCACAGCTAATGGACGATGTTTGTAATGTGATCTGTGCTGGTAATGCTGTCAGAATGCAACAGGAAGCTTCCATCCTGGGCAATTCTTCAGCCAGGGACACAGTTTCAAATTTCAAATGGTCATCAGGAGGGTCAGTGACAGAGCGGCGCTCAACCTCTGTCAGCGGGACGCTCCCTCAGCACTGACCCTCCGAAAGGGCCCACTCCCTCAGCACTGACCCTCCGACAGTGCCCACTCCCTCAGCACTGACCCTCCGAAAGGGCCCACTCCCTCAGCACTGACCCTCCGACAGTGCCCACTCCCTCAGCACTGACCCTCCGACAGGGCCCGCTCCCTCAGCGCTGACCCTCCGACAGGGCCCGCTCCCTCAGCGCTGACCCTCCGACAGCGCCCGCTCCCTCAGCACTGACCCTCCGACAGTGCCCGCTCCCTCAGCACTGACCCTCCGACAGTGCCCGCTCCCTCAGCACTGACCCTCCGACAGGGCCCGCTCCCTCAGCACTGACCCTCCTAGAGTGCCCACTCCCTCAGCACTGACCCTCCGACAGTGCCTGCTCCCTCAGCACTGACCCTCCGACAGTGCCTGCTCCCTCAGCACTGACCCTCCGACAGTGCCCGCTCCCTCAGCACTGACCCTCCGACAGCGCCCACTCCCTCAGCACTGACCCTGCGACAGCGCGCTCTGCCTCAGCACTGACCCTGCGACAGCGCGCTCTGCCTCAGCACTGACCCTGCGACAGCGCCCGCTCCCTCAGCACTGACCCTCCGACAGTGCCCACTCCCTCAGCACTGACCCTCCGACAGCGCCCACTCCCTCAGCACTGACCCTGCGACAGCGCCCGCTCCCTCAGCACTGACCCTCCGACAGTGCCCCCTCCCTCAGCGTTGACCCTCCGACAGCGCCCACTCCCTCAGCACTGACCCTCCGACAGCGCCCGCTCCCTCAGCACTGACCCTCCGACAGTGCCCCCTCCCTCAGCGTTGACCCTCCGACAGCGGCCTCTCCCTCAGCACTGACCCTCCTACAGTGCCCGCTCCCTCAGCACTGACCCTCCGACAGTGCCCACTCCCTCAGCACTGACCCTCCGACAGTGCCCCCTCCCTCAGCGTTGACCCTCCGACAGCGGCCTCTCCCTCAGCGCTGCCGCTGTCGGAGGGTCAGATATATCTACGCCTGGTCAGCTGTTGCGAGCTCCTGAATTTGGGAGGGACTGGGCTGTAGACTCTCGGAGGTCCTCCGTCTGTCTGGACCTCCCATGGAGTGTCCAGCCGACAATGTAATCTGAAGGACGGGTGTTCAGCTGCTATACCCACCGGCCCTCGCCGGGATTTAACGGGACGTGGGGCAAAGGGGTGAGGAGCTGCAGCAGCAGGTTGGTTACCGTACGCAGCCAGAAGTCAGATACTCACGTCATTAATGCGGAAGATTTCTTCAAAGCACATTTCCATAAAAGGCATGAAGGCAGCCCTAAGGCAAACAAAAGCAGTTTAGCTCCAAAAGATGGTGACGCTGAAGTACAGTAAGCTGAACCGGGTGTGATTGTTAATCACTTGTTCATCGCATTGCGAGCTGGGTTAGCGTTTGTTACCCGCGGTGAGCTGCCCATCTTGAACCACTGCCATCCACGTCGTGTGGCACACACTGCTTGTTACTGAGCGTCGCTGGTGGAGGCAGGAGGGGGGGACAATTGTGGATGTGGGGTCAATCAAGCGGGGGGGGGGGGGGCTGCTTTGTCCCTGGATGGTGCTGAGCTTCTCCCCCTCCCCCTCCCCGGCCCCATCCAGGGCAAGTGCGGAGCCACTTAAAACACATCTTCGAAAGGATATCCTGACCTTGGAGGGAGTTGATCTCAGTTCACTAGAGTGACACCTGGACTTTGGAGGTTAAGTCGTGAGGGGCGAGCGCACAAATTGGAAACAAAGTTAGAAATTGTTCGGAAAACTCAGCAGGTCTGACAGTACCTGCAGAGAGAAAAACAGAGTTAATGTTCTCCTTCAGGAGGGTCACTGGACCCAAAAGGTTAACTCTGCTTTCTCTCCACAGATGCTGCCCGACTTGCTAAGATCTTGCAGCAGTTTCTTGTTTAGTCTCTGATTTCCTGCGTCCTTAGTTCTTTGTTTTTTTTTAAGATACAAAACCGGCCTGTTTTCTCTACAACTCAGAACGTTAAGAGGTGGTCTGATCCAAGTTTTCAAGATATTAACATGGTTAGATAAAGATACACAATTCGGCTATTTGGGGATTCTAGGACGAGGGTGTATCGTGTGAGAATGAGGGCCAGAACATTCAGGAGAGGTGCTGGGAAACACTTTGTGGTGGGAGAGGCTTGGAACGCTGATGCTGGATCAGTTGTTACGTTTAAAATCGGTGATCGAGGAGGTTTTATTCAGCGAGGAATGTGGGGGTCAGGCCACAGCTCTGCCATCGAATGGCGGAACAGGCTCGAGATGCTGAACGGACTACTCCTGGTTACACTCCTGACTTGTGCCTTGTCGACAGTGGGGAAAATCAGGAGGCTACTTACTTGCTGGGGGATACCAGGTGTGCAACAAAGGGAGAGGATTTCGGAAGGCCCGTACGCGGACAGACAACAGATTGGAGCTGACGGGCGTTATTCGGTGCTCTTACCCAGTGTTGACAGCGATCTCTCCTAAAGCGTCACAGGCATCCTCCTTCTCATCGAGATAAGCATTCTCCACACTGAACCTGTCCAGACCCACAGTGAACAGCATCAGACAAGCGTAATAAAGTTACTGCACAAAAACAGGCCACACAGCCTAACCAGCTTCTTACACGTCACACAGCCCTGCCACCCCCCTGGTCTATTCACACAAACTTTTACATCCCTTTCTACTTCACACAGCTTCTCCCTGGGATACTGCGTTCAGCTTTCTGACCACTGCCCGGGTAAAAGAATCTTCGCTGGAATTCAACCCACAGAAAGATTGGCCGGAATGCAGCACCTAGTATGACCTTGGAATGACCAGGGGTGCCTACCAGCCAGCGAATGGAGCTTTTCCGGAGCGTCGGCACAGCGGCTACGGAGAAAAGCTGCAGCCAACTGGCGTGAAAGCGAGTTCACAGCATCAGCCCCCCCCCCGGAACTAAAAGATGACCAGATCATCTTTTTCCCTCACGTTAATGCAGAGTGGGACAGCGGCCAGGAAACTTGAAAGGGTTCAGCAAAGATTTACCAGGACGTCGCCAGGGTTGGTGGATTTGAGCTACAGGGAGAGGCTAAACAGGCTGGGGCTGTTTCGCCTGGAGAGTCGGAGGCTGCAACGGATGGCAGTGGATTCCATCACAGTCTACGACCTGAATCCAACCAGAGCCCCATTCAAACTGGGAGCAAGGGAGAAACCAATCGGAACTGCACCCATTGAGGGCTCTCTGCCAAAGAGAGCCATTACTAATGGACAGGACCCAACAGTGACACATACCCAGTGATGTCGGCATCGTCATCATCCTCCTCCTCTTCTGTAATCGTCTCTTCCTCGTCCAGGTCATCATCCAGGAGCAGGAAGGTTTTGCTGTCGTTGTCATAGTGCGCCTGAGAGGGGGGAACAACAACAGGGAGGCGTCCAGTGTGGGCAGATCTGGCTGGCTTACCAATCACGTCCACGGCAGAGACACTGTGGAGCTGCTACTGTACCGAGGGGGAAGGGGGCCCGGCTATTACAGGATTACAATAGGAACACACAGCGGCTCTCACACTGAGACCAGCTTGACTCCTTGGGGGGGGAATGAGCAATATCAGCGATTCAAATCACGCTGGTTTGACAAAGCGACGGGCGGACAGCCAATCTCTGGAAGGGTCACCACAGATAACAATCTGTGTTTTACAGTCGGGGTGTCAAATTGACACACGGGACGTTCGGTCAGACGACCAAACGGTTGGTCAAAAGACTTTATGACTCTAGGGTGCCTAAAAAGTAAGGAGGTTGAGAGCAAATTCTGGCGCTCAGCCGCAACGGCAGGTGGAGAGCAGCCACCAGCAGCGCAGCCATTCACTTCAGGGATGCCGACCAGAGCAGAATTGGTGAAATCTCCGAGGATTGCAGAAGGTTGGGAGGACCACGGAGGAATGTGAACGCGAGGCTGGAGGATCGCAGGTCTACGACGTTGTCGGACAAGAGGGACACGCGAGTGGCAGGTTAACAGGACGTAGCGTTAACGTCGAGGAAGGGGACGGGGGAGGCCAAGGGGAGAACGTCAGGTTCCAGAAACCTGCTTTTAACCAGGAGGACACAAATCAGTGCGCCCTGAGGGCACACAGGGCCAAAACGCCGGAGCCGGTGAACCCTTACCGTAACTCCTTCTGTCGATTTGATGGACAGCAGCATCACGGTGGTCATCTTCTCAAGGTGCGGTGCCATGTTCGGGCCCATCACCACTGACAGCGCCGCAAAGAGGCTGTAGCTGCAGAAACAGAAACAGGGGGGTCAGTCAAGGCCGAGGGAGGTGGGCGCAGGGGAAACCGACGAGATCTACACCAAAGGTGCCGGCGACGTCGGGGGGGGGGGGAACAGAAGGAACTGAGCCGTCCTCCTTCCCGCAAAGGGGATTCAGGAAGGGATTTAGCAGAGAGCCGCCAAATTGTGAAGGGTTGCGATAGGGAAGATCGGGAGAAACGACGGAGAGGCTGAACAGGCTGGGGCTGTTTTCCCTGGAGCGTCGGAGGCTGAGGGGGTGACCTTATAGAGGTTTATAAAATCATGAGGGGGCATGGATAGGATAAATAGACAAAGTCTTTACCCTCCTGGGGTGGGGGAGTCCAGAACTAGAGGGGCGTAGGTTTAAGGGGAGAGGGGAAAGGGAGCTGAGGGGTAACTTTTTCCCCCCAGAGAGTGGTGCGTGTGTGGAATGAGCTGCCAGAGGAAGTGGGGGGGGGGGAGGCTGGTACAATGACAGCATTGAAAAGGCATCTGGGTGGGGACAGGAACAGGAAGGGGTTAGAGGGAGATGGGCCAAGTGCTGGGGAATGGGACTGGGTTAGGGTTAGGGATATCTGGGTCGGCATGGGCCGAAGGGTCTGTTTCCGTGCTGTACATCTCTATGACTCTTTGACATGGAGGGGTCTGCCTGGAAGGGCAGGAGAAACAGATTCAATAGCAACTTTCTAAAGGGATTGAGGTAATTCACTAAAGAGGTAAAAATATAGAGAGATAAGGGAAGGAGCAGTGAAGGGAGATTAATCGGATGGTCAAACAGGGACGATGTGGTGGCTCAAATAAACTCCTCCTGCATGGCTTTGTTCTAGGAATCATTGCTATGTAGTTCAAGAACGGCAGCTTGCTTTAAACATGGTGCTGTTAAACTCATAAAACTTTGTAAAGCACCAAAGAAATCACAAAATCCAGGGGAGTCCAGAGACGGAGAGTGAGTAATCAGGGCCCAGGCCGAAGGCACTTGGTTGAGGAGGGTGGGTAAAACAGGAAGAGGGATTTCGGGAAAGCAATTCCAAAGCCAAGGTCCTTGGATAACAGAGGGCACAGCCAGAAAAGGAGCAGCGGTGTGCCAGCCCGCAACGGGCAAGTAAGCTCAAATTGAACGAATGCAGATAAAGAAGGGTTGGGAGGCTGGAGGAGGAGGTCACAGAGGGAGGGAAGGCAAGGTGACGGAGGGATCTGGAGGGAAGGCAAGGTGACGGAGGGATCTGGAGGGAAGGCAAGGTGACGGAGGGATCTGGAGGGAAGGATGATAACTTTAAATATCAAATCACTTTCAGACTGGGAGCCAGTACAGGTCAGGAAGCACAGGGACAATGGATGATAGGGTGCGAGTCAGCCGAACTCCAGACGGGCTCAGGTTTACAGTCAGGAACACATCGATTTGTGGAGATAAAGAAAGGACAGAAAAGGGATTCAGCAGCAGATGAGGGGGGGGGCGGGGGCTGTGGCCAGCACGGTGGCTCAGTGGTTAGCACCGCTGCCTCACAGCGCCAGGGACCCGGGTTCGATTCCAACCTCGGGCAACTCTGTGTGGAGTTAGGGTGGATTGGCCATGCTAAATTACCCATAGTGCCCAGGGATGTGCAGTTTAGGGTGGACTGGCCGTGCTAAATTACCCATAGTGCCCAGGGATGTGCAGGTTAGGGTGGATTGGCCATGCTAAATTACCCATAGTGCCCAGGGATGTGCATGTTAGGGTGGATTGGCCATGCTAAATTACCCATAGTGCCCAGGGATGTGCAGGTTCGGGTGGATTGGCTGTGCTAAAGTACCCATAGTGCCCAGGGATGTGCAGGTTCGGGTGGATTGGCTGTGCTAAATTACCCATAGTGCCCAGGGATGTGCAGGTTAGGGTGGATTGGCCATGCTAAATTACCCATAGTGCCCAGGGATGTGTAGGTTAGGGTGGATTGGCCGTGCTAAATTACCCATAGTGCCCAGGGATGTGCAGGTTTGGGTGGATTGGCCATGCTAAATTACCCATAGTGCCCAGGGATGTGTAGGTTAGGGTGGGTTGGCCATGCTAAAGTACCCATAGTACCCAGGGATGTGCAGGTTCGGGTGGATTGGCTGTGCTAAATTACCCATAATGCCCAGGGATGTGCAGGTTAGGGTGGATTGGCCATGCTAAAGTACCCGTAGTGCCTAGGGATGTGCAGGTTAGGGTGGATTGGCCATGCTAAAGTACCCATAGTGCCCAGGGATGTGCAGGTTAGGGTGGATTGGCCATGCTAAAGTACCCGTAGTGCCTAGGGATGTGCAGGTTAGGGTGGATTGGCCATGCTAAAGTACCCATAGTGCCCAGGGATGTGCAGGTTAGGGTGGATTGGCCATGCTAAATTACCCATAGTGCCCAGGGATGTGCAGGTTTGGGTGGATTGGCCATGCTAAATTACCCATAGTGCCCAGGGATGTGTAGGTTAGGGTGGGTTGGCCATGCTAAAGTACCCATAGTACCCAGGGATGTGCAGGTTCGGGTGGATTGGCTGTGCTAAATTACCCATAATGCCCAGGGATGTGCAGGTTAGGGTGGATTGGCCATGCTAAAGTACCCGTAGTGCCTAGGGATGTGCAGGTTAGGGTGGATTGGCCATGCTAAAGTACCCATAGTGCCCAGGGATGTGCAGGTTAGGGTGGATTGGCCATGCTAAAGTACCCGTAGTGCCTAGGGATGTGCAGGTTAGGGTGGATTGGCCATGCTAAAGTACCCATAGTGCCCAGGGATGTGCAGGTTAGGGTGGATTGGCCATGCTACATTACCCACAGAGTCAGGTGCATTACTTAGAGGGGAAAGGGTCTGGATGGGTTACTGTTCGGAGGGTGGGTGTGGACAGGCGGGGCCAAATCGCCTGTTTCTACACTGTAGAGAATCGAACCTAAGAAAGTGAAAGGCCAAACTGAAATTTCGGCATTTGACGAACCAGGATGTGGAGGTCAGGAGGAAGTGCATTCGTACAGAATACCAAGAGGGCAATACATACTAGGACATGCTGTATCGCTGGGCTTCGACTGAAGAATTGCATGTTACTGCCCGGCAAATATCTGACATGGTCCACTTTGCCACCCAGAGCTTACTGCTCTGAACACTCGAAGAATTGAGGGGGGTTATCCAGAAATTGGCACCTACCACCTCGGGGCAAACTTACGTGCACCTCCGCAAATCAGGGTCATCCACGTGGTCAATCAGGTTCAGCCCGAGTTGGCAGCATTCCTCAGCAAGGGGAAGAAAGACGTCTTTGCCAATGGTCCGAGCAAGCACTCCTAATGTTTCTGCAATTGGCAAAACAATAACTCGGCAGCTTAGTCCAAACCAGTTTCTCACTCCCACAGCCTCGCTTTCCAAAGCACTTTTAACATCAGCAAAAATATAAAGGCAATCGTGTAAACCAAAGGGCTACCACTCTTTCCATTCAATGTGTGTCCAGGTAGTGCAAACCTCCCCTTCCACAGTCCGCCATCACACCCTCCCAGGGCCAGGGACAGCACCGGGTTAGATACAGAGTAAAGCTCCCTCTACACTATCCCCCCCATCCCAGGGCCAGGGACAGCACCGGGTTAGATACAGAGTAAAGCTCCCTCTACACTGTCCCCCCATCCCAGGGACAGGGACAGCACGGGGTTAGATACAGAGTAAAGCTCCCTCTACACTGTCACCCCATCCCAGGGACAGGGACAGCACGGCGCTCCCTCGGCGCTGACCCTCCGACGGCGCGGCGCTCCCTCGGCGCTGACCCTCCGACGGCACCGCGATCCCTCGGTGCTGGCGCTGACCCTCCGACGGCACCGCGCTCCCTCGGCGCCGACCCTCCGACGGCACCGCGCTCCCTCGGCGCCGACCCTCCGACGGCACGGCGCTCCCTCGGCGCTGACCCTCTGACAGCGCCGCGCTGACCCTCTGACAGCGCCGCGCTGACCCTCTGACAGCGCCGCGCTGACCCTCTGACAGCGCCGCGCTGACCCTCTGACAGCGCCGCGCTGACCCTCTGACAGCACGTCGCTCCCTTGGCACTGACTCTCTGACAGCGCCACGCTCCCTCACTGCTGCAGTTCCAAGCAATTGCACTCCTTCGGCACAGCACTGGGAAAGTGGGGCTGGTAATGCAGGGTTCAATTCCCTGGAATGGGAATGCGCGCCCTAATTGAAATGGTTTAGAGGCGCTTAAATGCATCCTCGTGTATTGAGAACCTATGCCAGTGTTCAAGGGCGCTGCCACTTAGCTGAACTTCACGCACCGGTCCATTTGCACCCTCCCTCCCTCCACCTCCAGGCAATAACAACTTCAACACCGTGCCCAGGAAAGCCAATCTCACCCAGTGACTGGATCTGGACCTGTCGCAGCTCCTCACTCGTGTTCACCAAGTATCCTTTCAGCTGCACGATCACTGCCTGGAAGTACGGAAGCAGTCCCTCTTTGGCAGCGCTGGCTGAGGCGATTGAAGGGCAGACACGTGGAAGGAGAAAGAGGAGAAGACGGGTGGGTAAATTGCGGGGAAAACCTGACAAAGCAGTGCACATCCAAAATCAGGAAGGGCTGGGAGAGAGGAAATAGGTTTGCGGTGCGGGGAGTTGCTAACCGGAGGATCCAGCTTTTAGCGGCTTGGTGCAGAAGCCCAGAGGCAGTGAGGTACTCTGATCTCGGAAACACTGCGTGAACAGGAGGCAGATACAGGAGGGATTGAGAAGGGAAGTCCAAATGTGGTTGATGGGAAAATCCTTGCAGGGTGTCACCCAGAGGAGTGTTTGAACGGGACGGTACGCACAACGCCGACTCACCGATAGCACCGATTGCACTGACTGCCAATTCCTTCTCCCGGTTGCTGTTGGATGAGCACAGAGCGGTCAACATCCTGTCCATCAGTGTGGGCAAGTATGGTTCGATCTTCTTCCCTGTAAAACATGGCCAGCAAAAACAAAAAAACAAAAACCACACCGTCAGAAACACACATCTCCGGTTAGAGCCCATCTCGAGCACAAAACCCCTGCTCAGCCCCCCATTCAGTTCCGGCCTCTGGCCTTGCGCAGAATGCATCGGGGTGATGCTCAGGCTTAGGAAGGGCCGGATTGTGAGGAGGGTTTAACACAAGAACGAGCAGGAGCAGGCCATTCAGCCCATCGATCCTGTCTGCCATTCCATACCATCACAGCTGACCAAACACTTCACCACCTTTGCAGAACTACCTTAACGCAGTCCCTGGAGTAAAACCGTTCCTCCTTATCTCGGGCAGAAGTGGCTTCCCTCTTACTTTGGAAGTTGCGCCCCGTGATTCCAAACGCTCCCAACCAGGGGAGATATCTCACCCTGCCTTGACACTGCTCCCAAACACTGCCACGACCCTCCTTAATATAATGCTGAGTATTCCACATCACCATGAATTCCGGGCTGTTCGATGCCTCACTATCAGCACAGAGACAGCTCCACCGAGAGGTCAGTCAGGTTCTGACAGGGGTAAGGACCCGGGATGCCAATTACAAATTCTCAGAACTCTCCCTTCTCAGCTTCGGGGAGGTCACATCTCCTCCTTCTCCAGGAGGAGGAGACAGGCCCAGTTTGTCCCATCCTTTCACTGCTCAGTCCCACCATCCCGGGTACAACTCTGGGGCCCTGACCACGATGGTCATACCTCGACTGTAATCTTTAGCCCCAGAGACACGAGGCATCGGTTGGAACTTACCTTCACTTCAGGCAAAATTGGGAACGGTGACAGTATTCTTTACTGTCGCCAGGGTGCACACGACCTTGACAAAGGGTACACCACATAACCGAGACACAGGTTTAGGGATTCAGTTCACAAGAGGTTACGGGTCAGAACCTGAAGCCAGCAGGGAAATAAAGGCCAAAATCGGAACAACCGTCTTAGAAGCAAACAAAAAAAAGGCGACCAGAACAGGACGCAGAGTCTCAAACAGGAGCGACGCTTATTCAGTGGCACCTTACCCAGGTTCTCGACAAAGTTCTCCAGGGCGTAGTAAGCCTTCGTGAGATGGCCACCCTTCGAGCTGTCGATTGTGCCCAGGTAGTTCAGGAGAAGGGGCATGATCTCATCGGAGTATTTACTAATATCAGGCTGTGGGGAGGGAGGGAGGGAAACACAGCACACCAAAGTATTGAAGCACGTGAAACAGAAAGGCACCACAGCTCATTCCGCTAACGGACCGCAGCTCAGCAGAGCACTGTCATCGCCGCTCCTTACCTGCAGAAACTCGGAGAACTGACCGAGGGCAAACAGGGCAGCATTACGGACCACCTGGCTCTGGTCGGTCAGGGCCTGACAGATGCAGTGGAGCATGGGATGGAGATGTCTGAGAACAAAATGGTGACAAGGTATCATTGACACAGCAGCACAGGGACTCAGTTATCTTCAAACACATTCATGCACACTCACTGCTGTTTGCTGCTCACTCTGTACCCCTATTACAGTGTGTACTGATGGGTGTTCACACCGCAGTCCCTCTCCCTATTACAGTGCGTACTGATGGGTGTTCACACCGCAGTCCCTCTCCCTATTACAGTGCGTACTGATGGGTGTTCACACCGCAGTCTGTATCCCTATTACAGTGCGTACTGATGGGTGTTCACACCGCAGTCTGTATCCCTATTACAGTGCGTACTGATGGATGTTCACACCGCAGTCCCTCTCCCTATTACAGTGCGTACTGATGGGTGTTCACACCGCAGTCTGTATCCCTATTACAGTGCGTACTGATGGGTGTTCACACCGCAGTCTGTATCCCTATTACAGTGCGTACTGATGGGTGTTCACACCGCAGTCTGTATCCCTATTACAGTGCGTACTGATGGGTGTTCACACCGCAGTCTGTATCCCTATTACAGTATGTACTGATGGGTGTTCACACCGCAGTCTCTCTCCCTATTACAGTGCGTACTGATGGGTGTTCACACCGCAGTCTCTCTCCCTATTACAGTACGTACTGATGGGTGTACACACCGCAGTCTGTATCCCTATTACAGTGCGTACTGATGGGTGTTCACACCGCAGTCTGTATCCCTATTACAGTGCGTCCTGATGGGTGTTCACACCGCAGTCTGTATCCCTATTACAGTGCGTACTGATGGGTGTTCACACCGCAGTCTCTCTCCCTATTACAGTGCGTACTGATGGGTGTTCACACCGCAGTCTGTATCCCTATTACAGTGCGTACTGATGTGTGTTCACACCGCAGTCTCACTCCCTATTACAGTGCGTACTGATGGGTGTTCACACTGCAGTCTGTATCCCTATTACAGTGCGTACTGATGGGTGTTCACACCGCAGTCTCTCTCCCTATTACAGTGCGTACTGATGGGTGTTCACACCGCAGTCTGTATCCCTATTACAGTGCGTACTGATGGGTGTTCACACCGCAGTCTGTATCCCTATTACAGTGCGTACTGATGGGTGTTCACACCGCAGTCTCTCTCCCTATTACAGTGCGTACTGATGGGTGTTCACACCGCAGTCTCTCTCCCTATTACAGTGCGTACTGATGGGTGTTCACACTGCAGTCTGTATCCCTATTACAGTGCGTACTGATGGATGTTCACACCGCAGTCTCTCTCCCTATTACAGTGTGTACTGATGGGTGGACACACCGCAGTCTCTCTCCCTATTACAGTGCGTACTGATGGGTGTTCACACCGCAGTCTCTCTCCCTATTACAGTGTGTACTGATGGGTGGACACACCGCAGTCTCCCTCCCTATTACAGTGCGTACTGATGGGTGTTCACACCGCAGTCTGTATCCCTATTACAGTGTGTACTGATGGGTGTTCACACCGCAGTCTGTATCCCTATTACAGTGTGTACTGATGGGTGTTCACACCGCAGTCTCTCTCCCTATTACAGTGCGTACTGATGGGTGTTCACACCGCAGTCTGTATCCCTATTACAGCGCGTACTGATGGGTGTTCACACCGCAGTCTCTCTCCCTATTACAGTGCGTACTGATGGGTGTTCACACCGCAGTCTGTATCCCTATTACAGTGCGTACTGATGGGTGTTCACACCGCAGTCTGTATCCCTATTACAGTGCGTACTGATGGGTGTTCACACCGCAGTCTCCCTCCCTATTACAGTGCGTACTGATGGGTGTTCACATCGCAGTCTCTCTCCCTATTACAGTGCGTACTGATGGGTGTTCACACCGCAGTCTGTATCCCTATTACAGTGGGTACTGATGGGTGTTCACACCGCAGTCTGTATCCCTATTACAGTGTGTACTGATGGGTGTTCACACCGCAGTCTGTATCCCTATTACAGTGCGTACTGATGGGTGTTCACATCGCAGTCTCTCTCCCTATTACAGTGCGTACTGATGGGTGTTCACACCGCAGTCTGTATCCCTATTACAGTGTGTACTGATGGGTGTTCACACCGCAGTCTCTCTCCCTATTACAGTGCGTCCTGATGGGTGTTCACACCGCAGTCTCTCTCCCTATTACAGTGCGTCCTGATGGGTGTTCACACCGCAGTCTCTCTCCCTATTACAGTGCGTACTGATGGGTGTTCACACTGCAGTCTGTATCCCTATTACAGTGCGTACTGATGGGTGTTCACACCGCAGTCTCCCTCCCTATTACAGTGCGTACTGATGGGTGTTCACACTGCAGTCTGTATCCCTATTACAGTGCGTACTGATGGGTGTTCACATCGCAGTCTCTCTCCCTATTACAGTGCGTACTGATGGGTGTTCACACCGCAGTCTGTATCCCTATTACAGTGTGTACTGATGGGTGTTCACACCGCAGTCTCTCTCCCTATTACAGTGCGTCCTGATGGGTGTTCACACCGCAGTCTGTATCCCTATTACAGTACGTACTGATGGGTGTTCACACCGCAGTCTCCCTCCCTATTACAGTACGTACTGATGGGTGTTCACACCGCAGTCTCTCTCCCTATTACAGTGCGTACTGATGGGTGTTCACACCGCAGTCTGACTCCCTAGTACAGTGCGTACTGATGGGTGTTCACACCGCAGTCTGTATCCCTATTACAGTGCGTACTGATGGGTGTTCACACCGCAGTCTGACTCCCTAGTACAGTGCGTACTGATGGGTGTTCACACCGCAGTCTGTATCCCTATTACAGTGCGTACTGATGGGTGTTCACACCGCAGTCTGACTCCCTAGTACAGTGCGTACTGATGGGTGTTCACACCGCAGTCTGTATCCCTATTACAGTGCGTACTGATGGGTGTTCACACCGCAGTCTGTATCCCTATTACAGTGCGTACTGATGGGTGTTCACACCGCAGTCTCTCTCCCTATTACAGTGCGTACTGATGGGTGTTCACACCGCAGTCTGTATCCCTATTACAGTGCGTACTGATGGGTGTTCACACCGCAGTCTGTATCCCTATTACAGTACGTACTGATGGGTGTTCACACCGCAGTCTCCCTCCCTATTGCAGTGCGTCCTGATGGGTGTTCACACCGCAGTCTGTATCCCTATTACAGTGCGTACTGATGGGTGTTCACACCGCAGTCTGTATCCCTATTACAGTGCGTACTGATGGGTGTTCACACCGCAGTCTCTCTCCCTATTACAGTGCGTACTGATGGGTGTTCACACCGCAGTCTGTATCCCTATTACAGTGCGTACTGATGGGTGTTCACACCGCAGTCTGTATCCCTATTACAGTACGTACTGATGGGTGTTCACACCGCAGTCTCTCTCCCTATTACAGTGCGTACTGATGGGTGTTCACACCGCAGTCTGTATCCCTATTACAGTGCGTACTGATGGGTGTTCACACCGCAGTCTGACTCCCTAGTACAGTGCGTACTGATGGGTGTTCACACCGCAGTCTGTATCCCTATTACAGTGCGTACTGATGGGTGTTCACACCGCAGTCTGTATCCCTATTACAGTGCGTACTGATGGGTGTTCACACCGCAGTCTCTCTCCCTATTACAGTGCGTACTGATGGGTGTTCACACCGCAGTCTGTATCCCTATTACAGTGCGTACTGATGGGTGTTCACACCGCAGTCTGTATCCCTATTACAGTGCGTACTGATGGGTATTCACACCGCAGTCTCCCTCCCTATTACAGTGCGTACTGATGGGTGTTCACACCGCTGTCTGTATCCCTATTACAGTGCGTACTGATGGGTGTTCACACCGCAGTCTGTATCCCTATTACAGTGCGTACTGATGGGTGTTCACACCGCAGTCTCTCTCCCTATTACAGTGCGTACTGATGGGTGATCACACCGCAGTCTGTATCCCTATTACAGTGCGTACTGATGGGTGTTCACACCGCAGTCTCTCTCCCTATTACAGTGCGTACTGATGGGTGTTCACACCGCAGTCTGTATCCCTATTACAGTGCGTACTGATGGGTGTTCACACCGCAGTCTCTCTCCCTATTACAGTGCGTCCTGATGGGTGTTCACACCGCAGTATCCCTCCCTATTACAGTGCGTACTGATGGGTGTTCACACCGCAGTCTCTCTCCCTATTACAGTGCGTACTGATGGGTGTTCACACCGCAGTCTGTATCCCTATTACAGTGCGTACTGATGGGTGTTCACACCGCAGTCTGACTCCCTAGTACAGTGCGTACTGATGGGTGTTCACACCGCAGTCTGTATCCCTATTACAGTGCGTACTGATGGGTGTTCACACCGCAGTCTCTCTCCCTATTACAGTGCGTACTGATGGGTGTTCACACCGCAGTCTGTATCCCTATTACAGTGCGTACTGATGGGTGTTCACACCGCAGTCTCTCTCCCTATTACAGTGCGTACTGATGGGTGTTCACACCGCAGTCTGTATCCCTATTACAGTGCGTACTGATGGGTGTTCACACCGCAGTCTGTATCCCTATTACAGTGCGTACTGATGTGTGTTCACACCGCAGTCTCACTCCCTATTACAGTGCGTACTGATGGGTGTTCACACCGCAGTCGGTATCCCTTTTACAATGCGTACTGATGGGTGTTCACACCGCAGTCTGTATCCCTATTACAGTGCGTACTGATGGGTGTTCACACCGCAGTCGGTATCCCTATTACAGTGCGTACTGATGGGTGTTCACACCGCAGTCGGTATCCCTATTACAGTGCGTACTGATGGGTGTTCATACCGCAGTCGGTATCCCTATTACAGTGCGTACTGATGGGTGTTCACACCGCAGTCGGTATCCCTATTACAGTGCGTACTGATGGGTGTTCACACCGCAGTCTGTACCCCTATTACAGTGCGTACTGATGGGTGTTCACACCGCAGTCTCTCTCCCTAATACAGTGCGTACTGATGGGTGTTCACACCGCAGTCCCTCTCCCTATTACAGTGTGTACTGATGAGTGTTCACACCGCAGTCTCTCTCCCTATTACAGTACGTACTGATGGGGGTTCACACCGCAGTCTCTCCCTATTACAGTGCGTACTGATGGGTGTTCACACCGCAGTCTCTCTCCCTATGACAGTGCGTACTGATGGGGGTTCGCAACGCAGTCTCCCTATTACAGTGCGTACTGATGGGTGTTCACACCGCAGTCTGTATCCCTATTACAGTGCGTACTGATGGGTGTTCACACCGCAGTCTGTATCCCTATTACAGTGCGTACTGATGGGTGTTCACACCGCAGTCTCTCTCCCTATTACAGTGCGTACTGATGGGTGTTCACACCGCAGTCTGTATCCCTATTACAGTGCGTACTGATGGGTGTTCACACCGCAGTCTGTATCCCTATTACAGTGCGTACTGATGGGTGTTCACACCGCAGTCTGTACCTATTACAGTGCGTACTGATGGGTGTTCACACCGCAGTCTGTATCCCTATTACAGTGCGTACTGATGGGTGTTCACACCGCAGTCTGTACCTATTACAGTGCGTACTGATGGGTGTTCACACCGCAGACCCTCTCCCTATTACAGTGCGTACTGATGGGTGTTCACACCGCAGTGTGTATCCCTGTAACAGTGCGTACTGATGGGTGTTCACACCGCAGTCTGTACCCCTATTACAGTGCGTACTGATGGGTGTTCACACCGCAGTCTGTATCCCTATTACAGTGCGTACTGATGGGTGTTCACACCGCAGTCTGTACCTATTACAGTGCGTACTGATGGGTGTTCACACCGCAGACCCTCTCCCTATTACAGTGCGTACTGATGGGTGTTCACACCGCAGTGTGTATCCCTGTAACAGTGCGTACTGATGGGTGTTCACACCGCAGTCTGTACCCCTATTACAGTGCGTACTGATGGGTGTTCACACCGCAGTCTGTATCCCTATTACAGTGCGTACTGATGGGTGTTCACACCGCAGTCTCTCTCCCTATTACAGTGCGTACTGATGGGTGTTCACACCGCAGTCTGTATCCCTATTACAGTGCGTACTGATGGGTGTTCACACCGCAGTCTGTATCCCTATTACAGTGCGTACTGATGGGTGTTCACACCGCAGTCTCTCTCCCTATTACAGTGCGTACTGATGGGTGTTCACACCGCAGTCTGTATCCCTATTACAGTGCGTACTGATGGGTGTTCACACCGCAGTCTGTACCCCTATTACAGTGCGTACTGATGGGTGTTCACACCGCAGTCGGTATCCCGATTACAATGCGTACTGATGGGTGTTCACACCGCAGTCCCTCTCCCTATTACAGTGCGTACTGATGGGTGTTCACACCGCAGTCGGTATCCCTATTACAGTGCGTACTGATGGGTGTTCACACCGCAGTCCCTCTCCCTATTACAGTGCGGACTGATGGGTGTTCACACCGCAGTCCCTATCCCTATTACAGTGCGTACTGATGGGTGTTCACACCGCAGTCTGTATCCCTATTACAGTACGTACTGATGGGTGTTGACACCGCAGTCTGTGTCCCTATTACAGTGTGTACTGATGGGTGTTCACACCGCAGTCTCCCTCCCTATTACAGTGCGTACTGATGGGTGTTCACACCGCAGTCCCTCTCCCTATTACAGTGCGTACTGATGGGTGTTCACACCGCAGTCTGTATCCCTATTACAGTGCGTACTGATGGATGTTCACACCGCAGTCTGTATCCCTATTACAGTGTGTACTGATGGATGTTCACACCGCAGTCTCTCTCCCTATTACAGTACGTACTGATGGGGGTTCACACCGCAGTCTCTCTCCCTATTACAGTACGTACTGATGGGGGTTCACACCGCAGTCTCTCTCCCTATTACAGTGCGTACTGATGGGGGTTCGCAATGCAGTCTCCCTATTACAGTGCGTACTGATGGGTGTTCACACCGCAGTCTCTCTCCCTATTACAGTGCGTACTGATGGGTGTTCACACCGCAGTGTGTATCCCTGTAACAGTGCGTACTGATGGGTGTTCACACCGCAGTCTCACTCCCTATTACAGTGCGTACTGATGGGTGTACACACCGCAGTCTGTATCCCTATTACAGTGCGTACTGATGGGTGTTCACACCGCAGTCTCTCTCCCTATTACAGTGCGTACTGATGGGTGTTCACACCGCAGTCTGTATCCCTATTACAGTGCGTACTGATGGGTGTTCACACCGCAGTCTCTCTCCCTATTACAGTGCGTACTGATGGGTGTTCACACCGCAGTCTGTACCCCTATTACAGTGCATACTGATGGATGTTCACACCGCAGTCTGTACCCCTATTACAGTGCATACTGATGGGTGTTCACACTGCAGTCTGTATCCCTATTACAGCGCGTACTGATGGGTGTTCACACTGCAGTCTGTATCCCTATTACAGTGCGTACTGATGGGTGTTCACACCGCAGTCTGTATCCCTATTACAGTGCGTACTGATGGGTGTTCACACCGCAGTCTGTATCCCTATTACAGTGCGTACTGATGGGTGTTCACACCGCAGTCTCTCTCCCTATTACAGTGCGTACTGATGGGTCTTCACACCGCTGTCTGTACCCCTATTACAGTGCGTACTGATGGGTGTTCACACCGCAGTCTCTCTCCCTATTACAGTGCGTACTGATGGGTGTTCACACCGCAGTCTCTCTCCCTATTACAGTGCGTACTGATGGGTCTTCACACCGCTGTCTGTACCCCTATTACAGTGCGTACTGATGGGTGTTCACACCGCAGTCTCTCTCCCTATTACAGTGCGTACTGATGGGTCTTCACACTGCTGTCTGTACCCCTATTACAGTGCGTACTGATGGGTGTTCACACTGCAGTCTGTATCCCTATTACAGTGCGTACTGATGGGTGTTCACACCGCAGTCTGTATCCCTATTACAGTACGTACTGATGGGGGTTCACACCGCAGTCTCTCTCCCTATTACAGTGCGTACTGATGGGTGTTCACACCGCAGTCTGTATCCCTATTACAGTACGTACTGATGGGGGTTCACACCGCAGTCTCTCTCCCTATTACAGTGCGTACTGATGGGTGTTCACACCGCAGTCTCTCTCCCTATTACAGTGCGTACTGATGGGGGTTCGCAATGCAGTCTCCCTATTACAGTGCGTACTGATGGGTGTTCACACCGCAGTCTCTCTCCCTATTACAGTGCATACTGATGGGTGTTCACACCGCAGTCTGTATCTCTATTACAGTGCGTACTGATGGGTGTTCACACCGCAGTCTCTCTCCCTATTACAGTGCGTACTGATGGGTGTTTACACCGTAGTCTGTATCCCAATTGCAGTGCGTACTGATGGGTGTTCACACCGCAGTCTGTATCCCTATTACAGTGCGTACTGATGGGTGTTCACACCGCAGTCTGTATCCCTATTACAGTGCGTACTGATGGGTGTTCACACCGCAGTCTGTATCCCTATTACAGTGCGTACTGATGGGTGTTCACACCGCAGTCTCTCTCCCTATTACAGTGCGTACTGATGGGGGTTCACACCGCAGTCTGTACCCCTATTACAGTGCGTACTGATGGGTGTTCACACCGCAGTCTGTATCCCTATTACAGTGCGTACTGATGGGTGTTCACACCGCAGTCTGACTCCCTAGTACAGTGCGTACTGATGGGTGTTCACACCGCAGTCTCTCTCCCTATTACAGTGCGTACTGATGGGTGTTCACACCGCAGTCTGTATCCCTATTACAGTGCGTACTGATGGGTGTTCACACCGCAGTCTGTATCCCTATTACAGTGCGTACTGATGGGTGTTCACACCGCAGTCTGTACCCCTATTACAGTGCGTACTGATGGGTGTTCACACCGCAGTCTCTCTCCCTATTACAGTGCGTACTGATGGGTGTTCACACCGCAGTCTGTATCCCTATTACAGTGCGTACTGATGGGTGTTCACACCGCAGTCTGTATCCCTATTACAGTGCGTACTGATGGGTGTTCACACCGCAGTCTGTACCCCTATTACAGTGCGTACTGATGGGTGTTCACACCGCAGTCTGTATCCCTATTACAGTGCGTACTGATGGGTGTTCACACCGCAGTCTGTATCCCTATTACAGTGCGTACTGATGGGTGTTCACACCGCAGCCTGTATCCCTATTACAGTGCGTACTGATGGGTGTTCACACCGCAGTCTGACTCCCTCGTACATTGTATACTGATGGGTTTTGTGTTCACTAAGAGTAGCCCTGTGGTAATAACCCCGTGGATTAACTCACTTTTGGCGGATATGGTCTGCACAGCCTTCTGCCAACACAGCCATGCTCATCAGGCCTGCCTTTCGCTCGTATGGGTTTTCACTCCTCAGTGCTGGCTCCATCAGAGGCGTCTGCAACACACACAGACACATCAGACGGACAGTGACTGGCATTGGCTGTTCACAGCAAAGCCCCATTCCTTCTCCCACTGCAGCCCTGACCCAGAGGTGGATGGCAGCCTTAAACCCCAGCTCCCTTCCATCCTTAAACCTCGCCAATACGCTTTCCCACTCCCCTGTCCCCTCAATCGTTTTGTTCACAAGTCTTTTCCTCAAACGACGTTATCCCCCCACCCCCAATCACACCACATTCAGCTTCCACATGCCCATCCATGTTCCCTTCTCTCTACACTCACGGAACATCTTCCACTCTGCTGCCAAATCATCGTTAACTTGCAACTTTCCAAACAAAAGCCAGCCTGAACCAAGACCCCCTTTTCCCAGTCTCCCATGGAGAAGTGAGCTACCTGACTCAGGAACTCCCTCCAGTTTCACTCGGGGCACGGTCTGAGCTCCAAAGCCTATAAACTGTGCCGCATTTGGAGTCTAAGACTGCACTCCTCCTTGCTTCCTGACATTGACTCCCCCCCAGCCTGCGTTCTTTCAACACTGATCTTCTCTGGCTTCACGTTTCCTCCCTCAGCACGGAGCCTCACCCAGTCACCGCTCCCTCAGCACTGACCGTCACCCAGTGTCTGCTCCCTCAGCACTGACCCTCCGACAGTGCCCACTCCCTCAGCGCTGACCCTCCAACAGTGCCCACTCCCACAGCACTGACCCTCCGACAGTGCCCACTCCCTCAGCGCTGACCCTCCGACAGTGCCCACTCCCACAGCACTGACCCTCCGACAGTGCCCACTCCCTCAGCGCTGACCCTCCGACAGTGCCCACTCCCTCAGCGCTGACCCTCACACAGTGCCCACTCCCTCAGCTCTGACCCTCACACAGTGCCCACTCCCTCAGCACTGACCCTCACACAGTGCCCACTCCCTCAGCTCTGACCCTCACACAGTGCCCACTCCCTCAGCACTGACCCTCACACAGCGCCCACTCCCTCAGCTCTGACCCTCACACAGTGCCCACTCCCTCAGCACTGACCCTCCGACAGTGCCCACTCCCACAGCACTGACCCTCCGACAGTGCCCACTCCCTCAGCACTGACCCTCCGACAGTGCCCACTCCCTCAGCACTGACCCTCCGACAGTGCCCACTCCCTCAGCACTGACCCTCCGACAGTGCCCACTCCGCAGCCGGCAGCCCTCTCTCATCCCCAACCCACTGATCCAGGTCAGCTTGCAACTCACCAGCTGGGAGAAAAGTTTCTCTGGAGGCAAGTGGAGGGCCAACATGTCGATCACCTAAGAGAGAGAGAGAGAGATGTAGAGAGAGATGGAGTGAGGAAACAGACGTTTCAGACTCTAACCGCTACCCGAGGCCAGACAGGTGACACTGTTTAATCTGAAGCTTGCAGTTGGCATGCTCGGCTTATTTTGGAGTTGTGGTTAAGGGCAGATATGTGACTGATACAGCTCGGTTTCCATAAACATTAGTGATCACACAAATTGAAGTAGGTTTTGTCTATTAAAAATACATCTCCGAACAAGGAGGTGATACGGTCAGATCGTTCGGCCCATATTCGGCAGGCTCGGTCTTAAATATGACCGAGGGATACAGATCAATCAATAGAATATATTCAAACACGATTGATCAAGCACCCGCTCCCTCAGCGCTGACCCTCACCCAGTCCCTGCTCCCTCAGCACTGACCCTCCGACAGCACCCGCTCCCTCAGCACTGACCCTCCGACAGCGCCCGCTCCCTCAGCACTGACCCTCACCCAGTCCCTGCTCCCTCAGCACTGACCCTCCGACAGCACCCGCTCCCTCAGCACTGACCCTCCGACAGCGCCCGCTCCCTCAGCGCTTACCCTCCGACAGCGCCCGCTCCCTCAGCGCTTACCCTCCGACAGCACCCGCTCCCTCAGCACTGACCCTCCGACAGCGCCCGCTCCCTCAGCACTGACCCTCCGACAGCGCCCGCTCCCTCAGCACTGACCCTCCGACAGCGCCCGCTCCCTCAGCACTGACCCTCCGACAGCACCCGCTCCCTCAGCACTGACCCTCCGACAGCACCCGCTCCCTCAGCACTGACCCTCCGACAGCACCCGCTCCCTCAGCACTGACCCTCCGACAGCATCCGCTCCCTCAGCACTGACCCTCCGACAGCGCCCGCTCCCTCAGCACTGACCCTCCGACAGTACCCGCTCCCTCAGCACTGACCCTCCGACAGCGCCCACTCCCTCAGCACTGACCCTGCGACAGCGCCCCCTCCCTCAGCACTGACCCTCCGACAGTGCCCGCTCCCTCAGCACTGACCCTCCGGCAGCGCCTGCTCCCTCAGAACTGACCCTCAGCCAGTGCCTGCTCCCTCAGTGCTGACCCTCACCTAGTGCCCACTCCCTAAGCACTGACCCTCCGACAGTGCCCGCTCCCTCAGCACTGACCCTCCGACAGTGCCCGCTCCCTCAGCACTGACCCTCCGACAGTGCCCGCTCCCTCAGCACTGACCCTCCGACAGTGCCCGCTCCCTCAGCACTGACCCTCCGACAGCGCCCACTCCCTCAGCACTGACCCTGCGACAGCGCCCCCTCCCTCAGCACTGACCCTCCGACAGTGCCCGCTCCCTCAGCACTGACCCTCCGGCAGCGCCTGCTCCCTCAGAACTGACCCTCAGCCAGTGCCTGCTCCCTCAGTGCTGACCCTCACCTAGTGCCCACTCCCTAAGCACTGACCCTCCGACAGTGCCCGCTCCCTCAGCACTGACCCTCCGACAGTGCCCGCTCCCTCAGCACTGACCCTCCGACAGTGCCCGCTCCCTCAGCACTGACCCTCCGACAGCGCCCACTCCCTCAGCACTGACCCTGCGACAGCGCCCCCTCCCTCAGCACTGACCCTCCGACAGTGCCCGCTCCCTCAGCACTGACCCTCCGGCAGCGCCTGCTCCCTCAGAACTGACCCTCAGCCAGTGCCTGCTCCCTCAGTGCTGACCCTCACCTAGTGCCCACTCCCTAAGCACTGACCCTCCGACAGTGCCCGCTCCCTCAGCACTGACCCTCCGACAGTGCCCGCTCCCTCAGCACTGACCCTCCGACAGCGCCCGCTCCCTCAGCACTGACCCTCACCCGGTGTCTGCTCCCTCAGCACTGACCCTCCGACAGTGCCCGCTCCCTCAGCACTGACCCTCCGACAGTGCCCGCGCCCTCAGCACTGACCCTCCGACAGTGCCCGCTCCCTCAGAGCTGACCCTCAGCCAGTGCCCGCTCCCTCAGTGCTGACCCTCACCTAGTGCCCACTCCCTAAGCACTGACCCTCCGACAGTGCCCGCTCCCTCAGCACTGACCCTCCGACAGTGCCCGCTCCCTCAGCACTGACCCTCACCCGGTGTCTGCTCCCTCAGCACTGACCCTCCGACAGTGCCCGCTCCCTCAGCACTGACCCTCCGACAGTGCCTGCTCCCTCAGAGCTGACCCTCAGCCAGTGCCCGCTCCCTCAGTGCTGACCCTCACCTAGTGCCCACTCCCTAAGCACTGACCCTCCGACAGTGCCCACTCCCTCAGCACTGACCCTCCGACAGTGCCCGCTCCCTCAGCACTGACCCTCCGACAGTGCCCGCTCCCTCAGCACTGACCCTCCAACAGTGCCCGCTCCCTCAGCACTGACCCTCACCCAGTGCCCGCTCCCTCAGCACTGACCCTGCGACAGCGCCCGCTCCCTCAGCACTGACCCTCCGACAGCGCCCGCTCCCTCAGCGCTGACCCTCCGACAGCGCCCGCTCCCTCAGCGCTGACCCTCCGACAGCGCCCGCTCCCTCAGCGCTGACCCTCCGACAGCGCCCGCTCCCTCAGCGCTGACCCTCCGACAGTGTCCGCTCCCTCAGCGCTGACCCTCCCACAGCGCCCACTCCCTCAGCACTGACCCTCCGACAGTGCCCGCTCCCTAAGCGCTGACCCTCCTACAGCGCCCGCTCCCTAAGCGCTGACCCTCCCACAGAGCCCGCTCCCTCAGCACTGACCCTCCCACAGCGGTGAACCTCCGACAGTGCCCGCTCCCTAAGCGCTGACCTTCCGACAGTGCCCGCCGCCTCAGCGCTGACCCTCCGACAGTGCCCGCTCCCTCAGCGCTGACCCTCCGACAGTGCCCGCTCCCTCAGCGCTGACCCTCCCACAGCGCCCGCTCCCTCAGCGCTGACCCTCCCACAGCGCCGACCCTCCCACAGCGCTGACCCTCCCACAGCGCCCGCTCCCTCAGCGCTGACCCTCCCACAGCGCCCGCTCCCTCAGCGCTGACCCTCCCACAGCGCCCGCTCCCTCAGCGCTGACCCTCCCACAGCGCCCGCTCCCTCAGCGCTGACCCTCCCACAGCGCCCGCTCCCTCAGCGCTGACCCTCCCACAGCGCCCGCTCCCTCAGCGCTGACCCTCCCACAGCGCCCGCTCCCTCAGCGCTGACCCTCCCACAGCGCCCGCTCCCTCAGCGCTGACCCTCCCACAGCGCCCGCTCCCTCAGCGCTGACCCTCCCACAGCGCCCGCTCCCTCAGCGCTGACCCTCCCACAGCGCCCGCTCCCTCAGCGCTGACCCTCCCACAGCGCCCGCTCCCTCAGCGCTGACCCTCCCACAGCGCCCGCTCCCTCAGCGCTGACCCTCCCACAGCGCCCGCTCCCTCAGCGCTGACCCTCCCACAGCGCCCGCTCCCTCAGCGCTGACCCTCCCACAGCGCCCGCTCCCTCAGCGCTGACCCTCCCACAGCGCCCGCTCCCCCCACAGCGCCCGCTCCCTCAGCGCTGACCCTCCCACAATCGCCAATAGGTGCAGGAGTAGGCCATTCCGCCCTTCGAGCCTGCACCGCCATTCAATATAATCATGGCTGACCATTCCTAATCAGTATCCTGTTCCTGCCTTATCTCCATAACCCTTGATTCCACTATCCTTGAGAGCTCTATCCAACTCTTTCCTAAATGAATCCAGAGAGTGGGCCTCCACTGCCCTCTGGGGCAGAGCATTCCACACAGCCACCACTCTCTGGGTGAAGAAGTTTCTCCTGAGCTCTGTCCTAAATGGTCTACCCCGTATTTTTAAGCTGTGTCCTCTGGTTCAGCACTCACCCATCAGTGGAAATATGTTTCCTACAGCCAGAGTGTCCAATCCTTTCATAATCTTATATGTCTCAATCAGATCCCCTCTCAGTCTTCTAAACTCAAGGCTATATAAGCCCAGTCGCTCCAGTCTTTCAGTGTAAGGTAATCATGCCATTCCAGAAATTGACCTCGTGAACCTACGCTGCACTCCCTCAATAGCCAGAATGTCTTTCCTCAAATTTGGAGACCAGAACTGCACACAGTACTCCAGGTGTGGTCTCACCAGGGCCCTGTACAGCTGCAGAAAGACCTCTTTGCTTCTATACTCAATCCCATAATGCCCGCTCCCTCAGCACTGACCCTCCCACAGCACCCGCTCCCTCAGCATTGACCCTCCCACAGCACCCGCTCCCTCAGCACTGACCCTCCGACAGCGCCCGCACCCTCAGCACTGACCCTCCGACAGTGCCCGCTCCCTCAGCACTGACCCTCCGACAGCGCCCGTTCCCACAGTACTGACCCTCCCACAGCGCCCACTCCCTCAGAGCTGACCCTCCCACAGCGCCCACTCCCTCAGAGCTGACTCTCCGACAGTGCCCGCTCCCTCAGCACTGACCCTCCGACAGTGCCCGCTCCCACAGCACTGACCCTCCGACAGTGCCCGCTCCCTCAGCACTGACCCTCCGACAGTGCCTGCTCCCTCAGCACTGACCCTCCGACAGCGCCCGCTCCCTCAGCACTGACCCTCAGACAGTGCCCGCTCCTTCAGCACTGACCCTCCGACAGTGCCCGCTCCCTCAGCACTGACCCTCCGACAGCGCCCGCTCCCTCAGCACTGACCCTCAGACAGTGCCCGCTCCTTCAGCACTGACCCTCTGACAGTGCACGCTCCCTCAGCATGGTGCTCCCTGAGTGCTGACCCACCAAAAGCACAGTCACTCAGCACTGGGCCTGAACTTTGAATCAGGGTATCTGGAGTGAGACTCAGACACAGAACAGAAATTGCGACGAACATGACAAGGTTAGGCTGAAGGTGGGATTTTTAAAGACTTGGCTGGGCCACCTTTTGACCCAAGTATTCTTGGTGCCGGATCTCCTCAGGCACCTTTGCCTCCCAGCGACGACACTCCCTCCCTCCCAGGTACCTGTGCTGAGAAGTGTTTCGGAGTCTGAGCCTCCACCTCCTCCTCGATGTCATCTTCCAGGTCCAGATCTTCGGGATCCATTTCCCCCTCGGGTGGGGGAGCACACATTATGGGGTACAGCACGTTCAGGATACTGGGCAGCAGCTTCTGTTTCATGATGGCCTGTTGGAGCAAGAGGAAAGCCAAGCGGGCTGGTTAGGTGGTCGCAGCACTCACCTTCCCACCAGGAGACGGGTGCTCTAAACAACCTGCATTAGAATAATACTGGCCGCACTGCAAAATACTACCCCCCCCCCCCCCCCCCTTGGTGCGGGGGGGGAGAACAGATTTTCACAGTTCAGGGACGTGAGGGTGAGGATTCGAGCAGCAGGATCGATTCTACACAGATGATTCTGTAAACACTGCGCCTCTTGGATTAATGCACTCCCGCTACAGTGCTTCAGAAATAGCGCCTCGGTAGATCAGCCCTTTCCAAAGAGGCTGATCACAGCTCTGACTAACGTCGACAGCCAAGACATTAGCTGGTGCTATAAGGTCCACCACAGCGTTCCAGCGTAAAACCTTTGCTTCTTTCTTGCCCTGATGACAACCACACAAAGGCAGGCTCATGAGATGCAGAGACCTGGCAGCAGTGCTCTCTGCGCAACCCAGCTGGTAAACCCCTCAACGTCTGTGCCAACTCTGAACGTTATCTCACTGACTGACAGCCCCCCCTCCCCCCTCACTCGCCGACCCAGCCTGGATTTAATTGCAGCCTAATTCCCGGTGCCAACTTTAAACAATGCAAACCCCTCTCACCTTTCCTTTCAGCTTGATCAGGAAGCTCACACAAGACAAGGCCTTGACTCGGATGTTGTCCCCCAGGATGGCATTGGCTGCAATCTACAACAGGACCAACAGGAAAAGCATCTTCATGAGCTCAGCAAGGGCAGGCCACGAGACAGCACCTTAAACATCCCGAGGTACGCAGGAAGCAGCAAAGCCCTGTCATCATGACAGAAACGATGATGGGCAGGGAGGCAATTCCAGGCCTTTAAGGCCCAGGCAGTGGTGGGGTGTCATGCTGGAGGAGGTCAGGGAGAAACTTTGACAGCTTTAAGGGGAAACTGCTCTGATATCTGAAGTTGTAACCTCATTGTAACCACATTGCTGGGACCTGCCAACTCCTTGGTAGTTTTAGTGGTCAGTATCCCAGCCTGTCATGCAGGAGATCGGGGTTCAATTCCCCAGCAGTGAGGGCCGCATCATTTAATGGGTGGCACGGTGGCTCAGTGGTTAGCACTGCTGCCTCAGTGACCCGGGACCCGGGTTCGATTCCAGCCTCGGGGCAACTGGCAGTGTGGAGTTTGCACATTCTTCCCCTTGTGTCTGTGTGGGTTTCCTCCGGGTACTCCGGTTTCCTCCCGCAGTCCAAAGGTGTGCAGGTTAGAGTGGATTTGCCGTGCTAAATTACCCATAGTGCCCAGGGATGTGCAGGTCAGGGTGGATTGGCCGTGCTAAATTACCCATACTGCCCAGGGATGTGCAGGTTAGGGTGGATTGGCCATGCTAAATTACCCATAGTGCACAGGGATGTGCAGGTTAGGGTGGATTGGCCATGCTAAATTACCCATAGTGCCCAGGGATGTGTTGGTTAGGGTGGATTGGCCGTGCTAAATTACCCATACTGCCCAGGGATGCGCAGGTTAGGGTGGATTGGCCGTGCTAAATTACCCATACTGCCCAGGGATGTGTTGGTTAGGGTGGATTGGCCATGCTAAATTACCCATAGTGCACAGGGATGTGCAGGTCAGGGTGGATTGGCCGTGCTAAATTACCCGTAGTGCCCAGGGATGTGCAGGTCAGGGTGGATTGGCCGTGCTAAATTACCCATACTGCACAGGGATGCGCAGGTTAGGGTGGATTGGCCGTGCTAAATTACCCATAGTGCCCAGGGATGCGCAGGTTAGGGTGGATTGGCCATGCTAAATTACCCATAGTGCCCAGGGATGTGCAGGTTAGGGTGGATTTGCCATGCTAAATTACCCATAGTGCCCAGGGATGTGAAGTTTAGGGCGGATTGGCCGTGCTAAATTACCCATAGTGCCCAGGGATGTGCAGGTTAGGTGTTTTAGTCAGGGGTAAAACGTAGAGTAAGAGGGTAGGGTTTGAGTGGGATACTCTGAGGGTAGGTGTGGACTCGTTGGGCCAAATGGCCTGTTTCCTCACTGTAGGGATACGATGATTTAGCTCAGTTTTTCCTTCAGTTAAAGCCAAAGTGGAATCCTTTAGTTGAATCACCTGGAGGATCTTTGTGCTGGACAAGCATGTGCCTGAATGCTGCTGTGTACACCTCCAGATGCGTGAACCAATGTAACTTCAGTTTCCTTATTTATCGCCCTCAGAGTGTAACATTTCTGCAGGCACTCAGGACGTTCCACTGTTTCATCAGGAGCTTGGGTCTGCAGGCGACAAGCTTGACATTCCATGACGAACTATAGCTCCAAACATCGATCAATTCGCATTAACAGGAGGCCGGAACAGGCGAAGCTGCATTAGGCCAGTATTCAGGGCCTTGTGAGATGCTGCCAGGGGATTGTAAACTGCCTGTTTCTGTCGGGCAGAGATGGACGGAGGACAGAGCTCTGCTGTCTGGCCTCTGAATCAGAAGGCTGCGGGTTCACACTACACTCCATTGACAGTCCCTTTAAGGTTTCGGATCAGGTACTGCCTGCCCTTTCAGACGGACATAAAAGATGTTACTTCGACCGGAACAGAGGGCCCTCCCCAGGGTCCAAAACTTACCCCTGAATCAACGTTAGGAACACATTGCTGCTTTTCAGACCTTGCGGTGTGTAATTTAGTTCATAGATTTACTACGCTATAGCAATGAGGACCCATCAAATCACCAACTTTCACAATGTAAAGCATTTGGCGACATCCCAAGATGAAGTAAATTGGGACCTTTCTGAGGGCAGAATTCAATGATCATCATGGTGTTGCATCTAATGACATTTTGTCAAACTCTCCCGGGGACAGGGACAGCACCAGGTTAGGTACAGAGTAAAGATCCCTCTACACTGTTCCCCCCGCCCATCCCAGGGACAGGGACAGCACCAGGTTAGATACAGAGTAAAGTTCCCTCTACACTGTCCCCCCCATCCCAGGGACAGGGCCAGCACCAGGTTAGATACAGAGTAAAGCTCCCTCTACACTGTCCCCCCCCATCCCAGGGACAGGGACAGCAACAGCATGGGATTAGATACAGAGTAAAGCTCCCTCTACACTTTCCCCCCCATCCCAGGGACAGGGACAGCACGGGGTTAGATACAGAGTAAAGCTCCCTCTACACTTTCCCCCCCATCCCAGGGACAGGGACAGCACGGGGCTAGATACAGAGTAAAGCTCCCTCTACACTGTCCCACCCCATCCCAGGGACAGCACAGGGTTAGATACAGAGTAAAGCTCCCACTACACAGTCCCCCATCATCCCAGGGACAGGGACAGCACAGGGTTAGATACAGAGTAAAGTTCCCTCTACACTGTCCCCCCCCCCCATCCCAGGGACAGGGACAGCAACAGCATGGGATTAGATACAGAGTAAAGATCCCTCTACACAGTCCCCCCCATCCCAGGGACAGGGACAGCAACAGCACGGGGTTAGATACAGAGTGAAGCTCTCTCTGTACAGTCAGAGGAATGGTACAGCACAGGTCTCGATTCTAACTAAAGCACGCATCAGTCTGCTAAAAGGTGTAGCTCAGGCTGAGGAGACCACTTATGTCTCAACATTCAAAGCCGACTCACCTGGAAGGCTGAAAGCAGCCCCACCTCATCTCACCCTGACTGAACCCAGAGGGAAAGAGCAAAAGGGGGATGGGAAGGAGTGGAAGGAGGGAGGACACGTTCACAGCCACTGGCACAGCAGGATCGCTGGACTGACCTCCAGGCAGAAGTGGACAATCTGAGACAGGTACGGCACAATGATCGACACTTCACTCTCCATCAGTTCATCGAAAACTTCCATCGCCTCGCTGGCTTGATCCTGACAGGGAGAAGGAAGAGGAAGAGGAGTCCGGTTTACCACACGGCGCAACAGCAGTCACGAGTACGGTCCGTCATCCAAATATTACTCACTGCCTTCTGGCCAACTCTTCACCCAGTCTTCCACCACCACCAACTGGGGCTGGGAAACAAATAGCTGCCTTGCTGATAAATAATAACCGATATTAAATCGAACTGGCTTGGCTTAAAAAGCACCAACCCCTCTCCCCACCATCCCCACCCCCCAATCGCAGCTCAGTGATTGGCACAGAAGGAGGTCACCCAGCTCTGCCATCTCCCCAGAACCCCTTGCTTCTCAGATACTGATCCAATTTCCTCTCGAAAGCCTCGACCGAGCCTGCCTCCACCATGCCCTCGGGTAGCGTACGCCAGGTCCTGACCGCTCGCTGCGTGATCTGTGCCCCGTCCATTCCTGACCGTCCTGCCAACGGGAATGGCTTCTCCCTCTCTCCTCTGTCCAGACCCCTTCCCGGCTCCTCCGACCTATCCAAGCCGCTGAAGACCCTCATCCCCCAGCCATTCCCAGTCACCTTTTCTGCGCTCTCTCTCCACCACTTTCGGAAAGCACGGGGGGGGGGACCAGGGACTGGGCACACACTCCTCCACCAGTGCGTGACACAAAGTCAACATCACCTCGCCGTTCTTGTACACATTACTAATTGCGCTCTCATCCTGTCCTGCCACCTTCCCTGACTTAACGACACACACACACCCAGCTCCCTCGAGCTGCACATGCGGTGTGACACTGTCTCGACACTATCCGTACCGAAACGAATCACTTCACACTTTCCGCGACAGGTCTTATCGCCATCCCACTGATCCCCTGGCAGCGTCACGAGGGAAAAATCTGTAGCGCCCTGTGCTGCCGAGTCCCTTACCTGATTGTGCTGAATGAGGGTCTGGATAGCGACCAGCAGCTTTGGGATCATAGGGCGCATCAAATTCTGCAGCGGGAACAGAAAAGGGTGTCAGGGTCACGTTTGAGAGAGAAATCACCCCCCAGCTACAGCGGTATTGAATAAGGCCCCCGCCACATTCAGCAAATTAGCAAGAGTCTGTGACGACAAGGATGAACTGTGTCAGTAATGACCAACAGACATTCTGTGCGGGGGAATAATGATCATAAACAGAGTCTGGGGAGACAACGGGTTACAAATGGTTTAGCCCGACCACCTTTAAACATTCTAGATTAAATTTACCTCAATCCTGAAGGTTCACCCGAAGTTCCGGTAAATCTGCCAAACAGGCTTCCTCGGAGTCAGCAGGAGCAGACTTTGAGAATTCATTTTGGAACGGGACGCTTTGTAGGAATAATGGGAGGGACATGGCGTGCGACTGGTTGTGTTTGAGGGGGATATTGACCACAGCTCCCAAAGCTCTTCACCACCAGGGTGTGGGAACCTCGTGTCTGGATCATCCCCAGCTTGGTCCACAATTAATTCCCGACTCCACAGCCGCCAGCAACAGAATGGCAAGAGCACAACAAATTTCCCTGGGGTTTCCTGGCGCCTGGCAACTTTCATGTTCAGAAAAGGGAGTGGATGTCTGCAAAGGTTTGCAGTTCACTATTTCGTTTAAAATCGAGAAAAGGGTCTTTCCATTCTGACAAGTCACAGGACCACGCTGACTTCACAAAAATCCGTCTACTTTGGGAGACGGATTTCGTGGCTTCTAGCTGACGAGAGACTTTTGAGAATTACTGCTTATTCACCAGTGACAAACCTATCAACCACGAGAGAATGTCAGAATGACTTGACGGGCTGGATGGCCCAAGGCTGCTCCTAAATCTTATGGTCAACAACTCAATCACACCGCCTCGACTACCGGACGTCAAAAAATCAGCACAACTTGTACAGCCCAGTTTATTCTATGGCTCACTGAAAACAAATAATAAAAAAAGGTCATTTAAGCTACCCACTGCGAGAAAGCCACCCAAGTTGCGAGTCACAAGAGTTACGAATGAAAACTAACCAGAGAGCATAATTTTCAAGTTGGTTACACACGCACACTTTAAGAGAAAGTGACTGCCGCTCCTTAAAGCAAGCAGTTAAAAAGCTGACACCAATTTAAAGCACAGAACTGCTGCTGGACCTGCAACGCACAGGAGCCAACTTATTTGGACAATTAAACGACAAAACTTGGCCTTATGCGTCCTGCAACTCGAGTCATAAAACCTAACAGCGTTTTAAGCTGGCGATGATCCAGACACGAGGTTCCCACACCCTGGTGGTGAAGAGCTTTGGGAGCTGTGGTCAATATCCCCCTCAAACACAACCAGTCGCACGCCATGTCCCTCCCATTGTTCCTGCTGCTTGTTGGGCTGTGAACTCCTGACTGCATTTTGATTGGAGGCCAGAGGACAAATCTCACTCGACAGCAGAGACCCAAAGGCTCACGTGGGGTGAGATCGGACTCTCACGTTGCCCACAATTAAAAGCCTGAAGAGATGAATACCTTGCTTACATGACTGGCAAACGTTATGTCGTTAGTGAACAAGGGGTCACACTTTGCGTCTCAGCCAGACAAGACTTACCACTTCATCTGTTCCCATGTAGGAGACCACAGCAGTGAGTGTCTGAATGGTGTAGAAGACCACCAATGGGTTGTCGTGGTCCTCCAGCGTCTGGTGGAAGAGACGCATCAGTTCACGAAAATGTCGCTTGAAGGACTCGGTGCTGATGTCCACGACAGTGCTCAGCAGCAGCATCCCGACCTGAAGCCCCGATCAAAGACAGAATGGATCAGTTACTGCTGCCCTGTGGGCTCGAGACTCAGCCATCGCTGTCCTTTAATTCGGGGCGCCCGCCTACAACCGCTCGCTTCAGAACAAACACAAGGACATGTCAGGTCAGGATAGGATCAGTTTGCTGCCTTTTCCCCTCGATTCCCCCCCTTCCTGATTAAAAACCTCTCCCACTCTATCCCAGCCTCGAATACCTCTCCCCATCTCCTCCCCACCCCCCGCAGGATCTTGTCCGTTTCAATCCAGTCGCGTGTGATTCTTCTAAACTCGAGTCCAGGCCCCAACTTGTAGTCTGACCAGTGCCATGTACAGTTTTAGCGAAACGCCACCCGACTTTTATACTCCTTCCCCCCCCCCCCCCCCCCCCCAGTGTCTTCCTTAGTGGCGTTGAACCTGCAGGCTAGCTCTTTGCCCTGCAGCTTTCCGCAGTCTTTCACCATTTAAATAATATTCAGCTCCAGTATTCTTCCTGCAGAACCTCCCATTTCCCCACAATTCCACCTGTCCAGTTTAGCCTGTCTATGTCCCTCATGCGCTGTCCTCGCCACTTGCTTTCCCAAGTTCTGGAGCTGAGTCGGAAAAGCACAACCTCTTTTCGGAGATCACTTCTGTTTCCAACATTTACAAACGCGCCATGCAAGTGGCCAGGGTGAAAACGGTGTCATGTCGCTGGGCGGGGGAACCAGACTGATCGATCAGCCTCGGCCTACAGCAGCCTTGACCCACCTGTCTCTCTTCCGGAACACTGCTCTTTGTCCATTGAGTT
>NW_028270165.1:67232041-67302137 GCF_037043375.1 Chiloscyllium plagiosum
ACACTGTCCCAAACACTCCCACCGAGACAGACACAGCACACGGTTAGATACAGAGTAAAGCTCCCTCTACACTGTCCCAAACACTCCCACCGAGACAGGCACTGCACACGGTTAGATACAGAGTAAAGCTCCCGCTACACTGTCCCAAACACTCCCACCGAGACAGGGACAGCACGGGGTTAGATACAGAGTAAAGCTCCCTCTACACTGTCCCAAACACTCCCACCGAGACAGGCACAGCACACGGTTAGATACAGAGTAAAGCTCCCTCTACACTGTCCCAAACACTCCCACCGAGACAGACACAGCACACGGTTAGATACAGAGTAAAGCTCCCGCTACACTGTCCCAAACACTCCCACCGAGACAGACACCGCGCACGGTTAGATACAGAGTAAAGCTCCCTCTACACTGTCCCAAACACTCCCACCGAGACAGGCACAGCACACGGTTAGATACAGAGTAAAGCTCCCGCTACACTGTCCCAAACACTCCCACCGAGACAGGCACAGGACACGGTTAGATACAGAGTAAAGCTCCCTCTACACTGTCCCAAACACTCCCACCGAGACAGGCACTGCACACGGTTAGGTACAGAGTAAAGCTCCCTCTACACTGTCCCAAACACTCCCACCGAAACAGACACCGCGCACGGTTAGATACAGACTAAAGCTCCCTCTACACTGTCCCAAACACTCCCACCGAGACAGGCACTGCACACGGTTAGATACAGAGTAAAGCTCCCTCTACACTGTCCCAAACACTCCCACCGAAACAGACACCGCACACGGTTAGATACAGAGTAAAGCTCCCTCTACACTGTCCCAAACACTCCCACCGAGACAGACACCGCGCACGGTTAGATACAGAGTAAAGCTTCCTCTACACTGTCCCAAACACTCCCACCGAGACAGACACCGCGCACGGTTAGATACAGAGTAAAGCTCCCTCTACACTGTCCCAAACACTCCCACCGAGACAGGCACTGCACACGGTTCGATACAGAGTAAAGCTTCCTCTACCCTGTCCCAAACACTCCCACCGAGACAGGCACGGCACACGGTTATATACAGAGTAAAGCTCCCTCTTCACTGTCCCAAACACTCCCACCGAGACAGGCACTGCACACGGTTAGATACAGAGTAAAGCTCCCTCTTCACTGTCCCAAACACTCCCACCGAGACAGGCACTGCACACGGTTAGATACAGAGTAAAGCTCCCTCTACACTGTCCCAAACACTCCCACCCAGACAGACACAGCACACGGTTAGATACAGAGTAAAGCTCCCTCTACACTGTCCCAAACACTCCCACCGAGACAGACACTGCACACGGTTAGATACAGAGTAAAGCTTCCTCTACACTGTCCCAAACACTCCCACCGAGACAGACACAGCACACGGTTAGATACAGAGTAAAGCTCCCTCTACACTGTCCCAAACACTCCCACCGAGACAGGCACTGCACACGGTTAGATACAGAGTAAAGCTCCCGCTACACTGTCCCAAACACTCCCACCGAGACAGGGACAGCACGGGGTTAGATACAGAGTAAAGCTCCCTCTACACTGTCCCAAACACTCCCACCGAGACAGGCACAGCACACGGTTAGATACAGAGTAAAGCTCCCTCTACACTGTCCCAAACACTCCCACCGAGACAGACACAGCACACGGTTAGATACAGAGTAAAGCTCCCGCTACACTGTCCCAAACACTCCCACCGAGACAGACACCGCGCACGGTTAGATACAGAGTAAAGCTCCCTCTACACTGTCCCAAACACTCCCACCGAGACAGGCACAGCACACGGTTAGATACAGAGTAAAGCTCCCGCTACACTGTCCCAAACACTCCCACCGAGACAGGCACAGGACACGGTTAGATACAGAGTAAAGCTCCCTCTACACTGTCCCAAACACTCCCACCGAGACAGGCACTGCACACGGTTAGATACAGAGTAAAGCTCCCTCTACACTGTCCCAAACACTCCCACCGAAACAGACACCGCGCACGGTTAGATACAGACTAAAGCTCCCTCTACACTGTCCCAAACACTCCCACCGAGACAGGCACTGCACACGGTTAGATACAGAGTAAAGCTCCCTCTACACTGTCCCAAACACTCCCACCGAAACAGACACCGCACACGGTTAGATACAGAGTAAAGCTCCCTCTACACTGTCCCAAACACTCCCACCGAGACAGACACCGCGCACGGTTAGATACAGAGTAAAGCTTCCTCTACACTGTCCCAAACACTCCCACCGAGACAGACACCGCGCACGGTTAGATACAGAGTAAAGCTCCCTCTACACTGTCCCAAACACTCCCACCCAGACAGGCACTGCACACGGTTAGATACAGAGTAAAGCTCCCTCTACACTGTCCCAAACACTCCCACCCAGACAGACACAGCACACGGTTAGATACAGAGTAAAGCTCCCTCTACACTGTCCCAAACACTCCCACCGAGACAGGCACTGCACACGGTTAGATACAGAGTAAAGCTCCCTCTTCACTGTCCCAAACACTCCCACCGAGACAGGCACTGCACACGGTTAGATACAGAGTAAAGCTCCCTCTTCACTGTCCCAAACACTCCCACCGAGACAGGCACTACACACGGTTAGATACAGAGTAAAGCTCCCTCTACACTGTCCCAAACACTCCCACCCAGACAGACACAGCACACGGTTAGATACAGAGTAAAGCTCCCACTACACTGTCCCAAACACTCCCACCGAGACAGGCACTGCACACGGTTAGATACAGAGTAAAGCTCCCTCTACACTGTCCCAAACACTCCCACCGAGACAGGCACTGCACACGGTTCGATACAGAGTAAAGCTCCCTCTACCCTGTCCCAAACACTCCCACCGAGACAGGCACTGCACACGGTTAGATACAGAGTAAAGCTCCCTCTTCACTGTCCCAAACACTCCCACCGAGACAGGCACTGCACACGGTTAGATACAGAGTAAAGCTCCCTCTTCACTGTCCCAAACACTCCCACCGAGACAGGCACTACACACGGTTAGATACAGAGTAAAGCTCCCTCTACACTGTCCCAAACACTCCCACCCAGACAGACACAGCACACGGTTAGATACAGAGTAAAGCTCCCACTACACTGTCCCAAACACTCCCACCGAGACAGACACCGCGCACGGTTAGATACAGAGTAAAGCTCCCTCTTCACTGTCCCAAACACTCCCACCGAGACAGGCACTGCACACGGTTAGATACAGAGTAAAGCTCCCTCTACACTGTCCCAAACACTCCCACCGAGACAGACACAGCGCACGGTTAGTTACAGAGTAAAGCTCCCTCTACACTGTCCCAAACACTCCCACCGAGACAGGCACTGCACACGGTTCGATACAGAGTAAAGCTCCCTCTACCCTGTCCCAAACACTCCCACCGAGACAGGCACTGCACACGGTTAGATACAGAGTAAAGCTCCCTCTTCACTGTCCCAAACACTCCCACCGAGACAGGCACTGCACACGGTTAGATACAGAGTAAAGCTCCCTCTACACTGTCCCAAACACTCCCACCGAGACAGACACTGCACACGGTTAGATACAGAGTAAAGCTCCCTCTACACTGTCCCAAACACTCCCACCGAGACAGACGCCGCGCACGGTTAGATACAGAGTAAAGCTCCCTCTACACTGTCCCAAACACTCCCACCGAGACAGACACAGCACACGGTTAGATACAGAGTAAAGCTCCCTCTACACTGTCCCAAACACTCCCACCGAGACAGACACTGCACACGGTTAGATACAGAGTAAAGCTCCCGCTACACTATCCCAAACACTCGCACCGAGACAGACACTGCACACGGTTAGATACAGAGTAAAGCTCCCTCTACACTGTCCCAAACACTCCCACCAAGACAGACACCGCACACGGTAAGATACAGAGTAAAGCTTCCTCTACCCTGTCCCAAACACTCCCAGGGACAGGGACAGCACGGGGTTAGATACAGAGTAAAGCTCCCTCTACACTGTCCCAAACACTCCCACCAAGACAGACACAGCACACGGTTAGATACAGAGTAAAGCTCCCTCTACACTGTCCCAAACACTCCCAGGCACAGGGACAGCACGGGGTTAGATACAGAGTCAAGCTCCCTCTGCACCGTCTCCCCCCATCAAACATTCTCTGGACATGGGGAGCACAAGATTAGATAGAGTAAAGCTTGCCTACTTTTTATAGGGACAGAAACAAGGCTTACGGTGACAGGGTGGGTAAGTGGAGCTGAGGCCACAAACAGATCAGCCCTGAGCTTATTGATCAGGCTCGAGGGGCCAGGTGGCCTCCTCCTGCTCCTGGCTGTTACGCTCTTTGGTGCTGAAGCTGAAAGTAACGCTGCCTGTACGACAGCCCCACCAGACAATCCCAGGACTGCATAGCTTCCTCTGGACTGTTCTTTCAAACAATCACCATCGAATCCCAGGTTGCTGACAGCCCTTACTGCACAAAGCATGAAGCTAATCTGACACTCGGGTAGTTATTTTAGTGGATCGGTTTAAAAGGTTCATTCCCCATACTTCTCTTTGAGATCCACCGAGAGTTTCTTCCAGTGCTTTGCCACTCTCCTCCTCACCAGCACTGCTGCAAACTGACGGATCTAAAGGGGGGGACAGGAAGAAAGGCCGGTAAGTCGGGTTTTCACCAGGGCAGGCAGAAACACCAAAAAAACAAAAGGCTGAAAGGAGGAAAGAATTTCGATGAGACCAGCGAACACTGCTGCCTGGGGACTGCGGCCGGCTTCACCCGTTCAACACCGACATGGAAAAGGGAAGCAACGGGATGAGAAAGGGACGAGAGAGGTGAACGGTCTCACGCTCTGGGGGAAATTTGGCAACAGTGTGGGAAACACAGTGGCCAGTTCACATGCTGCAAGTGGAGCGGTTTAATGGTGGAGCTCAACACATCAGGGTGATCCAAATCAAACGTGGAACTATGGACTCTGGAAATCAGAGAGAAAAACAGAAACTGCTGGAGGACATCAAGAGGTCTGGCAGCATCTTTGGAGGCAGAAAGCAGGGTTGACACCCCTACTCAAGGGAGCCTTTTACAATTCTGGAGAAGAGTCACTGGATTGGAAGCGTTAACCCTGGTTTGAATCCCACTCTGGCAGGCGGTGGAATGTGAATGGGACACAAACTGAACCGTTTAACGACGCAAATCGAAACGGTCGCCAACGGTTGTTAAAGAAGTCTCCGCAGGCCAGAGTTATGCAGGGCACAGATGGAGATGTTTGCTGGCGGTCAGACATCTCGGCTCTGACAAAGTCTGCCTTTCCACCAGCAATATTCAAATTCGGTCTCACCAAACACTTCCACACCAGTGTGCCACGCGCGGTCACACACATCAACAGCCAGAGAGTCAGGCAGCACAGAAACACACCCTTCGGCCCAACCAGGTTCCCCAAACCACCCTCGTCCCGCCTGCCTGTACATGACACACATCTCTCCAGGCCTTTCCTATTCAGGTACCTGTCCAAATGTCTTTTCAACACAATAACTGGACCTGCACCCTCCACTTTCTCCCAAAGTTCATTCCACACACGAACCATTCCGTGGAAAAAGAAGTTGCCCCTCATATCCTTTTTAAAAATCTTTCTTCTCTCACCTCAAAAATAACCCCCCACGTTTGAACTTCCCACCCCAAGGAAAAGACCCTCGTCATTCCATCTCATCTACGCCCCTCGTCATTGTATAAACCACACTACGGTCAGCCCACAACCTCCGAACTCCAGTGAAAGAAGTTCCAGTCTACTTTTATATCTGAAACCCTCTATTCCTGGCAACATCCTGGTAAATCTTTTCTGAACCCTTTCTACGGAACATTTCACCTACTCTACGGCCCGTCATATCCACTGTATATTACTGGCTGACAATAATCACATTATTCTTCCTGCGATTTAATGAGTGTATTTTGCAAACTCCATTCTCCTCCCTGTCCCGCTTCCTGACAAACAGAAACACTTCATTTCCCCTCTCTCTTGGAGCCCCTCTGATGATCGAAAGAGTTTTGTATCTTCCCAAAGCTGGTCTAAACAAGATTAGAAGCTGTTTACCTGAGGGTTTGGTGAATTTGCGAGGATGGTGCAAAGTGCAGGGACCACCGAGGGATCCTTAAACGCTTCCTTCAACTGAGCTGTGGCCTGTGGACGGTATTGAATTGGAGTGATTATCACGTGTACCGAGACACAGTGAAAAGGTTTGTCTGGTGAGCAATACAGGCTGATCACAGAGTTAAGTAGCATAGTTCTGTAAATAATAGGTAAACAGCGGCAAAGACAAAAACACAGGGACAGGCGGATGTTAAGAGTCTGCGAGTCCATTCAGTATTTTAACAACAGTAGGGGTGAAACTGTTAGGAAAACGGCTTTGGTGTGTGTTCAGGCTTCTGTACCTACTCCCCGATGGTAGAGGTTGGAGACAAACATTTAAGAAGTACATACAGCACAGAGCCCAGATGACCTACACCATGATTATCCTGCTATTTCGAAAACAGGGGACACTGTGCTTCAACACAGAATGAACACAGCAGCGAGATACTTCCTACTTCTAATTCTCAAGTTGCTCTGCCAACTTTTAACTGGGACTTCACTCCCTCTCGTGCTCTCTGTTTAACAGTAAGATCCATAAACCTCTGTCAGAAATCTTGACGGCCTATTTCCAAACCGAGCCCAGAAGAATCAGTTGCTCTTGCTGTCTTAATGCTGACCCACCCGCTACAGGACTGTCCTCAGCACCTCCCAGGGACTGCCCTAAACAACCGCCATCCCCCTCAGGCACTGCTTCAATCCCCCCGCCAACCCCAACCACACTCAGGGACTGCCCTAAACAACCGCCATCCCCCTCAGGCACTGCGTCAAGCCCCCCGCCAACCCCAACCACACTCAGGAACTGCCCTAAACAACCGCCATCCCCCTCAGGCACTGCTTCAATCCCCCCGCCAACCCCAACCACACTCAGGAACTGCCCTAAACAACCACCATCCCCCTCAGGCACTGCTTCAATCCCCCCGCCAACCCCAACCACACTCAGGGACTGTCCTCAGCACCTCCCAGGGACTGCCCTCAGCACCTCCAAGGGACTGCCCTAAACAATCTCCATCCCCCTCAGGCACTGCTTCAAACCCCCAGCCAACCCCAACCACTCTCAGGGACTGCCCTCAGCTCCTCCCAGGGACTGCCCTAAACAACCTCCATCCCCCTCAGGCACTGCTTCAAGCCCCCCGCCAGCCCCAAGCACACTCAGGGACTGCCCTAAACAACCGCCATCCCCCTCAGGCACTGCTTCAATCCCCCCGCCAACCCCAACCAAACTCAGGGACTGTCCTCAGCACCTCCCAGGGACTGCCCTAAACAACCTCCATCCCCCTCAGGCACTGCTTCAAGCCCCCCGCCAACCCCAACCACACTCAGGAACTGCCCTAAACAACCGCCATCCCCCTCAGGCACTGCTTCAATCCCCCCGCCAACCCCAACCACACTCAGGGACTGTCCTCAGCACCTCCCAGGGACTGCCCTAAACAACCTCCATCCCCCTCAGGCACTGCTTCAATCCCCCCGCCAACCCCAACCACACTCAGGAACTGCCCTAAACAACCTCCATCCCCCTCAGGCACTGCTTCAATCCCCCCGCCAACCCCAACCACACTCAGGGACTGTCCTCAGCACCTCCCAGGGACTGCCCTAAACAACCTCCATCCCCCTTAGGCACTGCTTCAATCCCCCCGCCAACCCCAACCACACTCAGGAACTGCCCTAAACAACCTCCATCCCCCTCAGGCACTGCTTCAATCCACCCGCCAACCCCAACCACACTCAGGGACTGTCCTCAGCACCTCCCAGGGACTGCCCTAAACAACCTCCATCCCCCTTAGGCACTGCTTCAATCCCCCCGCCAACCCCAACCACACTCAGGAACTGCCCTAAACAACCTCCATCCCCCTCAGGCACTGCTTCAATCCCCCCGCCAACCCCAACCACACTCAGGGACTGTCCTCAGCACCTCCCAGGGACTGCCCTAAACAACCTCCATCCCCCTTAGGCACTGCTTCAATCCCCCCGCCAACCCCAACCACACTCAGGGACTGCCCTAAACAACCTCCATCCCCCTCAGGCACTGCGTCAAGCCCCCAGCCAACCCCAACCAAACTCAGGGACTGTCCTCAGCACCTCCCAGGGACTGCCCTAAACAACCTCCATCCCCCTCAGGCACTGCTTCAATCCCCCCGCCAACCCCAACCACACTCAGGGACTGCCCTAAACAACCTCCATCCCCCTCAGGCACTGCGTCAAGCCCCCAGCCAACCCCAACCAAACTCAGGGACTGTCCTCAGCACCTCCCAGGGACTGCCCTAAACAACCTCCATCCCCCTCAGGCACTGCTTCAATCCCCCCGCCAACCCCAACCACACTCAGGGACTGTCCTCAGCACCTCCCAGGGACTGCCCTAAACAACCGCCATCCCCCTCAGGCACTGCGTCAAGCCCCCCGCCAACCCCAACCACACTCAGGGACTGTCCTCAGCACCTCCCAGGGATAGTAGAGGTCAGCCAGAGAATAGGAGTTTCCAGATTGGGGCTGTTCATCTGCTCCAATCAGGGAGTCCTGGCTGCCAGCTATAAACAGGAGTGTCGAGGCGGGCGGGTCTTTATCACTCTGGGAGATGGAGCAGGTTCACGGACTCTCCACGTCTGACATGGTGACAGGATACCACATTCCATGCAGTTATTTTATCATGCTCCGCCCTCCCACAAACACGTGGTACAGCTTCTCCCCCACACACACATACATGTGGTACAGCCCCTCCACCTACACACACGCATTGCGACAGCCCCACTACCCCCATATAAACACGTGGTACAGCTCCTCCCCCGCCACACACATGTGGGTACAGCCCCCCCACACACAAACACGTGGTACAGCTTCACCCCCCCACACAAACATGTGGTACAGCCCCGCCCCCAACAAACACGTGTACAGCCCCACCCCCAACACAAACACGTGGTACAGCCCCTCCCCCACAGAAACACATGGTTTTGCCCCCCACACAAACACGTGGTACAGCCCCGCCCCCAACAAACACGTGGTACAGCCCCACCCCCCAACAAACACGTGGTACAGCCCCTCCCCCACAGAAACACATGGTTTTGCCCCCCACACAAACACGTGGTACAGCCCCTCCCCACAGAAACACATGGTTTTGCCCCCCACACAAACACGTGGTACAGCCCCTCCCCCAACAAACACGTGGTACAGCCCCTCCCCCACAGAAACACATGGTTTTGCCCCCCACACAAACACGTGGTACAGCCCCTCCCCCACAGAAACACATGGTTTTGCCCCCCACACAAACACGTGGTACAGCCCCGCCCCCAACAAACACGTGGTACAGCCCCGCCCCCAACAAGCACATGATTCTGCCCCGCCCCCAACGACAGCCCCTCCCCCAATGAGTCTGCCCCGATCCCTGCGATTGGCTGCCGTCCCCTCGCTCGCGCCGGCCGCCGTCCAGCCGAGGCCCCGCCCCCTCCCTGCAAGCGTTGATTGGCCGCCCTCCCGCCGGCGGCCACGCCCCCCACCGCGGTGATTGGCCGCCGTCCCGCCCCCCACCGCGGTGATTGGCGGTTGCCCCGGGAGGCCACGCGCCGCCGTTTTGAAAGGGGCGGCCCGGCTCGCGCGGCCGCTGACAGTTGGGTGGCGGGCCTGAGGCCTACACGCCGCTGCCGCAGCCGCAGCCGGGTTTACCTGCTGGATCAGCGCCGTGTCCGGCTCCAGCAGGTTGTTCAGGATCTTCTCCAGGATCTCGGCCATCCTCCCGCGCCGTCGGCACCCCGCCCGCCCGGGGACACACACACTCTCTCTCTCTCTTTACAATCCCTTCCCCCGGTACTCGCTCCCCTCCCTCCTCGTCCACACGCCGGCAACGTTTTGCGGAGGGGGGGGGGGGAAGGAGGTGGCGCGAACGCGAGCAAGAGGCGCCGCCGCTGCCGCTGCCGCCCTTGGCCGGACCTCCGCGGCCCGGAGCGCCACCTGGCGACTGGGAGGACCGGGTCAGCCCGGCTCCGCGTTAACGGTGGCTCCCGCACCGGCCCCGCCCACTCCCATTGTTGCGTGGACCCCGTCAGCCCCGCCTCCCCTGGTGATGTCAGCGGCGTTACCCCGTCCCCTGAGGCTGGGGGGAGAATGGTTTCGTCACGACCCCGATTGTTGGGTTATCCACGCCCCCTATTGTGATGACTAAGTTATCCCCGCCCCCTATTGTGATGACGGGTTATCCCCGCCCCCTATTGTGATGACTGGCACTCTATACGGGGGACTGGGTTTTCTCTGCCCCCTATTGTGATGACTGGTTTTCTCCGCCCCCCCTATTGTGATGACTGGTTTATCCCCGCCCCCTATTGTGATGACTGGATTTTCTCCGCCCCCTATTGTGATGACTGGATTTTCTCCGCCCCCTATTGTGATGACTGGGTTATCCCCGCCCCCTATTGTGATGACTGGGTTATCCCCGCCCCCTATTGTGATGACTGGCACTCTATACGGGGGACTGGGTTTTCTGTGCCCCCTATTGTGATAACTGGTTTTCTCCGCCCCCTATTGTGATGACTGGGTTATCCCCGCCCCCTATTGTGATGACTGGGTTATCTCCGCCCCCTATTGTGATGACTGGGTTATCCCCGCCCCCTATTCTGATGACTGACACTCTATACGGGGGACTGGGTTTTCACCGCCCGCTATTGTGATGACTGGGTTATCCCCGCCCCCTATTGTGATGACTGAGTTTTCTCTGCCCCCTATTGTGATGACTGGCACTCTTTACGGAGGACTCAGTTAGCCCCGCCCCCTATTGTGATGATTGGTTTTCTCCGCCCCATATTGTGATGACTGGCACTGTACGGAGGACTCGGTTAGACCCGCCCCCTATTGTGATGATTGGTTTTCTCCGCCCCCTATTGTGATGACTGGGTTTTCTCCGCCCCCCTATTGTGATGACTGGCACTCTTTACGGAGGACTCGGTTAGCCCCGCCCTCTATTGTGATGATTGGTTTTCTCCGCCCCATATTGTGATGACTGGCACTCGATACGGAGGACCCGGTTAGACCCGCCCCCTATTGTGTGACATCGGTAAGCGGCGCCCCTTATTGATGGGCGGACTGGATTAACCCCGCCCCCTATTTTGAGGACTTCGTTATCCCCGCGCCCTATTGGAAGGGCTCGGTTAGCCCCGCCCCCTACTGTTGGGCGCCCTCGGTAAGCACCGCCCCTTTATCGATGGGAGGACCGCTTTGGCCCCGCCCGTTACTGGGAGGTCTGGGTGAGCACTGCCCCCTACTGTTGGGAGGACCAGGCGAGCCTCACTCCAATAGAATCTCTGCAATATAGAAACAGGCCATTCAGCCCCAACTGTTCCTCCACCCAGACCAATTCACACAGCTAGCCCTCCAAGTGGTGCATAGTATGGGCAGTTTAGCGAGGAGACCAGAGCAAACCCACACCGATACAGGGGGAACATATCCACACACACGGTGTAATCGAACCCGGGCCCCTAGGAGGACCAGGTTAGCACTGCACCCCCCTATTGTTGGGTGATGCGTGTAAGCCGCGCCCTCCAATGGTGGGAGGTCCAAAACAACACACATACACACCACCAAGACTCACCGCCCTCTGGTGGTGGGAGGACCAACTCCATCCTGTCAACAACGCCCTCTGGTGTTGGGAAGACCATCTCGGTCACTTTGTCAGCGTCCTCTGGCGGCGGCAGGACAACTCAGTCCTGGGTCGGCGCCCTCCTGAGGCGGGAGGACCGACACAGCCCTGTGTCAGCGCCATCTGGAGGCGGGAGGACAGACACAGCGCTGTGTCAGTACCCTCTGGAGGCGGGAAAACAGACACAGCCCTGTGTCAGCGCCATCTGGAGGCGGGAGGACAGACACAGCCCTGTGTCAGCGCCCTCGGGAGGCGGGAGGACCGACACAGCGCTGTGTCAGCGCCCTCTGGAGCCGGGAGGACAGACACAGCGCTGTGTCAGCGCCCTCTGGAGCCGGGAGGACCGACACAGCCCTGTGTCAGCGCCCTCTGGAGCCGGGAGGACCGACACAGCCCTGTGTCAGCGCCATCTGGAGGCGGGAGGACAGACACAGCCCTGTGTCAGCGCCCTCTGGAGGCGGGAGGACCGACACAGCGCTGTGTCAGCGCCCTCTGGAGCCGGGAGGACAGACACAGCGCTGTGCCAGCGCCATCTGGAGTCGGGAGGACAGACACAGCCCTGTGTCAGCGCCATCTGGAGGCGGGAGGACAGACACAGCCCTGTGTCAGCGCCATCTGGAGGCGGGAGGACAGACACAGCCCTGTGTCAGCGCCATCTGGAGGCGGGAGGACAGACACAGCCCTGTGTCAGTGCCCTCTGGAGGCGGGAGGACCGATTCAGCCCTGTGTCAGCGCCCTCTGGATGCGGGAGGACAGACACAGCCCTGTGTCAGCGCCCTCTGGAGGACCAGCTCAGCCCCGTGTCAGCGCCCTCTCTTGGCAGGAGGACCAAGGCAGCAACACCCTTGCTTCAGTAGGGATCTGCAGGGGACCAACCCCTGTGCCATCCCTTGCCCCCCCCAGTCCCTTCACTGACCTGGGCATTACTGCCTGAGCTGAGTTTCTGCAAATGCAAAACTCAGCAGCATTTCTTTGCAAAATTGTCCGCTTTGATAAAGCAACCAAGTGCAGAGCAAGAGGCAATTCAGGGCCCGCGGTCCCCGTGGTAGCCCTTTGGTGACTGTCTCTCGCTGCCTTTTGTTATTATTTATCGTATTGCTGTTTGATTTATATTTACTTGTGAATTTCATGCACAGAGTGTGAGGGCTGAATTTCCCCACGTTATATTCTGTCCCGCGGCGATCCCCAGTCTTTCCCCGTTTAAATAATATTCAGCTCCTCTCTCCTTCCTGCAGACCCTCACATTTCCCCATGTTATATTCTGTCCTGCGTCGTTCCCCAGTCTTTCCCCGTTTAAATAATATTCAGCTCCTCTCTCCTTCCTGCAGACCCTCACATTTCCCCATGTTATATTCTGTCCTGCGGCGTTCCCCAGTCTTTCCCCGTTTAAACAATATTCAGCTCCTCTCTCCTTCCTGCAGACCCTCTCATTTCCCCACGTTATATTCTGTCCCGCGGCGTTCCCCAGTCTTTCCCCGTTTAAATAATATTCAGCTCCTCTCTCCTTCCTGCAGACCCTCACATTTCCCCACGTTATATTCTGTTCCCCTGGCATTCCCCAGTCTTTCCCCGTTTAAACAATATTCAGCTCCTCTCTCCTTCCTGCAGACCCTCACATTTCCCCACGTTATATTCTGTTCCGCGGCGTTCCCCAGTCTTTCCCCGTTTAAATAATATTCAGCTCCTCTCTCCTTCCTGCAGACCCTCTCATTTCCCCACGTTATATTCTGTCCCGCGGCGTTCCCCAGTCTTTCCCCGTTTAAATAATATTCAGCTCCTCTCTCCTTCCTGCAGACCCTCACATTTCCCCACGTTATATTCTGTTCCCCTGGCATTCCCCAGTCTTTCCCCGTTTAAACAATATTCAGCTCCTCTCTCCTTCCTGCAGACCCTCACATTTCCCCACGTTATATTCTGTCCCGCGGCGTTCCCCAGTCTTTCCCTGTTTAAATAATATTCAGCTCCTCTCTCCTTCCTGCAGACCCTCACATTTCCCCACGTTATATTCTGTTCCCGTGTCGTTCCCCAGTCTTTCCCCGTTTAAATAATATTCAGCTCCTCTCTCCTTCCTCCCACTTAACACTGACCTCCAGGTAGAGTACTTTCCATCTGCAACCACTTTCTGCCTTCTGTCAGCCAACCAATTCTGAGTCCAGATAGCCAAATCTCCCTGTATCCCGTACCTCCTGACTTTACGAATGAGCCTACCGTGGGGAACCTGATCAAATGCGTGGCTGAAATCCACATACACCACATCCACTGCTCGACCTTCGTCAACCTGTCTCGTCACCTCCTCAAAGGGCGTGGCTTTGCCTGGCGATGCCAAATGAGGTGTTTCTGAATGCACTGCCACGCGTGACGGAGCTGAAAACATTATTTCAAGCCATCCGAGTTGAGGGAGTGGTCTTATGAGGAGAGGCTGAGTGGACAGGGATTATATCTTCATCCGAATTCAGAAGAATAAGGGGGGGGAATCTTATAGAAACCTATAAAATGGTGAAGGCACCGGACAAGACAGAGGTAGAGGGGATGTTTCCACAGGCAGGTGAAACTAGGACGGGAGGGCATAGCCTCAAGATTAGGACTGAATTGGGAAGGATCGTCAATATAATTCCCTGCTCAGGGAAGTGGTTGAGGCTTTCTCAGTTAATGTTTTTTAAAGCTCAGATAGATTTTTGTTTAGAACAGTAAAGGGATTAAGGGTTACGGTGAGAGGGCGGGTGAGTGTAGCTAAGGCCAGAGAAAGATTAGCCCTGATCGTTTTGCATGGTGGAGCGGGCTAGAAAGGAGAGACGGCCTACTCCCGCTCAGAGTTGTTAAGAATACCGTCCTAACCCGATCTGCTCCCTCTCTCTCTCTCCGTCCAATCTCCCCTTCCCTCCTTCCGTAACCAGAACCATCCTCCCTTGGATACACGGGCAGACTCCCCCCCTCAACCCCCCACCCCCCACCGAGCCACACTCGGCACCCTGCGCAGGGGGGAGGCTGGCGCAGTGGAAAGTAGGCCTCACTCCCGGCCTCCACGTGACTCCGGGCCCCGCGGCCTCCCAACCGCCCCTCGGAGCAGGGCCCACGGAAAAGCTCAGCCTACGCGCGCCCGGAGTTCTCATCCTCTTCCCCCACCCACCCCGCCGAGGCACGCGGCCACAGGCCGCCAACCGACGCGTCAAAGAACGAAAGAGTCGTGTCAGACCAGAGGGGTTGCGTTTATTGTATCCATTGGCGCAGACAGAGTTAGGAGAGCGGGCAGGAGCCCCTGTCGAGGGTGCCCACCACCGGCTCCGCACTCGACTCGTGGTGGAGCTCGCAAGAGAAGCGAGAGTGTGCGTGCCACTCGTCGGCGGTCAGGGTCAGGTAGCCGCTCCAGCTGTAGCTGCCGTCGGTGCCCCCCGGCGCGGGCACCGCCTCCGTCACCAGCCGGCGCTCGGCCTCCTTGCCGTCCATCGTCCAGCGGGCACGGATGTACCCTGGGTAAAAGCCGCTGGCCAGGCATGTCAGGGTCACGTCGTGGCCTGGGAAGGCGAGCTGCTCGGGGGGTGGCTGGTACAGGTGCACGGTGGGCGCAGACGGCTGGCGAGCTGCCAGGGAGGTTACGGAGAGAGAGAGAGAGAGAGAGATGTCAGCCGGGCACATCAAGGGAGATACACAGACTGGGCAACTGTACACGGTGCTCCCGGTGGGAAAGGGGGACCGGGCAACTGTACACTGAGCTCCCGGTGGGATAGGGGGACCGGGCAACTGTACACTGAGCTCCCGGTGGGATAGGGGGACCGGGCAACTGTACACTGAGCTCCCGGTGGGATAGGGGGACCGGGCAACTGTACACTGAGCTCCCGGTGGGATAGGGAGACCGGGGAACTGTACACTGAGCTCCCGGTGGGATAGGGGGACCGGGCAACTGTACACGGTGCTCCCGGTGGGATAGGGAGACCGGGCAACTGTACACGGTGCTCCCGGTGGGAAAGGGGGACCGGGGAACTGTACACTGAGCTCCCGGTGGGATAGGGGGACCGGGGAACTGTACACGGTGCTCCCGGTGGGATAGGGGGACCGGGGAAATGTACACGGTGCTCACGGTGGGATAGGGAGACTGGGGAACTGTACAACGAGCTCCCGGTGGGATAGGGAGACCGGGGAACTGTACACTGAGCTCCCGGTGGGATAGGGCGACCGGGGAACTGTACACGGTGCTCCCGGTGGGATACGGATACCGGGGAACTGCACACGGTGCTCCCGGTGGGATAGGGAGAACGGGGAACTGTACACTGAGCTCCCGGTGGGATAGGGAGACCGGGGAACAGTACACAGAGCTCCCGGTGGGATAGGGAGACCGGGGAGCCGTACACGGAGCATCCGGTGGGATAGGGAGACCGGGGAACTGTACACCGAGCTCCCGCTGGGATAGGGAGACCGGGGAACTGTACACGGTGCTCCCGGTGGGATGGGGAGACCGGGGAACTGTACACGGTGATCCCGGTGGGATAGGGAGACCGGGGAACTGTACACGGTGCATCCGGTGGGATAGGGAGACCGGGGAACTGTACGTGCAGCTCCCGGTGGGATAGGGAGACCGGGGAGCTGTACACTGAGCTCCCGGTGGGATAGGGAGACCGGGGAACTGTACACGGTGCTCCCGGTGGGATAGGGAAACCAGGGAACTGTACACTGAGCTCCCGGTGGGATAGGGAGACCGGGGAACTGTACACTGAGCTCCCGGTGAGAAAGGGAGACCGGGGAACTGTACACTGAGCTCCCGGTGGGATAGGGAGACCGGGGAACTGTACACGGTGCTCCCGGTGGGATAGGGAGACCGGGGAGCTGTACACTGAGCTCCCGGTGGGATAGGGAGACCGGGGAACTGTACACGGTGCTCCCGGTGGGATAGGGAGACCGGGGAACTGTACACGGTGCTCCCGGTGGGATAGGGAGACCGGGGAACTGTACACCGAGCTCCCGGTGGGATAGGGAGACCGGGGAACTGTACACGGTGCTCCCGGTGGGATAGGGAGACCGGGGAACTGTACACTGAGCTCCTGGTGGGATAGGGAGACCGGGGAACTGTACACTGAGCTCCCGGTGGGATAGGGAGACCGGGGAGCTGTACACGGAGCTCCCGGTTGGAGAGGGAGACCGGGGAACTGTACACGGAGCTCCCGGTGGGATAGGGAGACTGGGGAACTGTACACTAATCTCCCGGTGGGAGAGGGAGACCGGGGAACTGTACACGGTGCTCCCGGTGGGATAGGGAGACCGGGGAACTGTACACGGAGCTCCCGGTGGGATAGGGAGACCGGGGAACTGTACACGGTGTTCCCGGTGGGATAGGGAGACCGGGGAACTGTACACCGAGCTCCCAGTGGGATAGGGAGACCGGGGAGCTGTACACTGAGCTCCCGGTGGGATATGGAGACGGGGAACTGTACACGGTGCTCCCGGTGGGATAGGGAGACCAGGGAACTGTACACTGAGCTCCCGGTGGGATAGGGAGTCCGGCGAACTGTACACGGTGCTCTCGGTGGGATAGGGAGACCGGGGAACTGTACACCGAGCTCGCGGTGGGATAGGGAGACCGGAGAACTGTACACTGAGCTCCCGGTGGGATAGGGAGACCGGGGAACTGTACACTGAGCTCCCGGTCGGATAGGGAGACCGGGGAACTGTACACGGTGCTTCCGGTGGGATAGGGAGAATGGGGTACTGTACACCGAGCTCCCGGTGGGATAGGGAGACCGGGGAACTGTACACGGTGCTCCCGGTGGGATAGGGAGACCGGGGAACTGTACACGGTGCTCCCGGTGGGATAGGGAGACCGGGGAACTGTACACGGTGCTCCCGGTGGGATAGGGAGACCGGGGAACTGTACACCGAGCTCCCGGTGGGATAGGGAGACCGGGGAACTGTACACCGAGCTCCCGGTGGGATAGGGAGACCGGGGAGCTGTACACCGAGCCCCCGGTGGGATAGGGAGACCGGGGAGCTGTACACGGAGCTCCCGGTGGGATAGGGAGACCGGGGAACTGTACAGGGTGCCCCCGGTGGGATAGGGAGACCGGGGATCTGTACACGGTGCTCCCGGTGGGATAGGGAGACCGGGGAGCTGTACATTGAGCTCCCGGTGGGATAGGGAGACCGGGGAAGTGTACACTGAGCTCCCGGTGGGATAGGGAGACCGGGGAACTGTACACCGAGCTCCCGGTGGGATAGGGAGACCGGGGAACTGTACACGGAGCTCCCGGTGGGATAGGGAGACCGGGGAACTGTACACTGAGCTCCCGGTGGGATAGGGAGACCGGGGAAGTGCACACCGAGCTCCCGGTGGGATAGGGAGACCGGGGAGCTGTACACCGAGCTCCCGGTGGGATAGGGAGACTGGGGAACTGTACACGGAGCTCCCGGTGGGATAGGGAGACCGGGGAACTGTACACGGATCTCCCGGTGGGATAGGGAGACCGGGGAACTGTACACCGGGCTCCCGGTGGGATAGGGAGACCGGGGAACTGTACACCGAGCTCCCGTTGGGATAGGGAGACCGGGGAACTGTACACCGAGCTCCCGGTGGGATAGGGAGACCGGGGAACTGTACACGGAGCTCCCGGTGGGAAAGGGAGACCGGAGAACTGTACACCGAGCTCCTGGTGGGATAGGGAGACCGGGGAAGTGTACACGGTGCTCCCGGTGGGATAGGGAGACCGGGGTACTGTACACGGTGCTCGCGGTGGGATAGGGAGACCGGGGAACTGTACACTGAGCTCCCGGTGGGATAGGGAGACTGGGGAACTGTACACTGAGCTCCCGGTGGGATAGGGAGACCGGGGAACTGTACACGGTGCTCGCGGTGGGATAGGGAGACCGGGGAGCTGTACTCCGAGCTCCCGGTGGGATAGGGAGACCGGGGTACTGTACACGGTGCTCCCGGTGGGATAGGGGGATAGGATCTGAGTGCCCGGCGGTATCTGCCGCGAAGTGAACACTCACTGGCGATGAATAGGTGAACTCCGTTGCCAAAGATGACCTGGTTGTCTTTGACTGTGGCACAGTAGTAGGTGCCAGTGTCTGCTCCAGCGATGCTCGTGATGGTCAGGACGTAGCTGCTGGTGCCCGCGTCCCTGGACGGTTGGAAGCGGTCAGTGTAGCCCGTGCCCCGCACGATGCCACCGTTTGCCCAGTGAACCAGCACCCACCGCGGCGCCTGCCCTGTCCGCAGATGGTACCAAAAGCCGCCGTAGTCCGCGACGTTCAGGCCTTTAACCTGGCACTTCAGGGCGGCAGTGCCTCCCGCGGTTACTGAGACTGACGGGGCGTCGCCGAGGGCTTGGCTCGACTTGGCACCTGGAAGAGAGGCAGGTCAGGACAGAGTGGAATGGGGGTGGGTAGGGGTGGGGGTGGTGTCGCGCTGACTGGAGGTCGCATTTATATAGCGCCCAGTCCCCGACAGGAGTGTAACGTCCAATGTTTCAATTTAACGAGACCCAGCTCCTGCACCCTTGTCCCCGTAACCCTGCATTTCCCCGTGGCCAAACCACCCCTCACATCCCTGGGCACTATGGGTAATTTAGCACGGCCAAACCACCCCTCATATCCCTGGGCACTATGGGTAATTTAGCACGGCCAATCCACCCTAACCTGCACATCCATGGACACTATGGGTAATTTAGCATGGCCAATCCTCCCTAACCTGCACATCCATGGACACTATGGGTAATTTAGCACGGCCAATCCACCCTGACCTGCGCATTTTCGGTGTGTGGGAGGAAACCGGAGCACCCGGAAGAAACCCACGCAGACACGGGGGCAGAATCCGCAAACTCCCACACAGGCAGTCGCCCCGAGCGTGACATCGAACCCGGGTCCCTGGTGCTTTTCTGAACCCTTTCAAGTTTCACAACATCTTTCCGATAGGAAGGAGACCAGAATTGCAGACAACATTCCAACAGTGGCCTAACCAATGTCCTGTACAGCCGCAACATGACCTCCCAACTCCTGTACTCAATACTCTGACCAATAAAGGAAAGCATACCAAACGCCACCTTCACTATCCTATCTACCTGGGACTCCACTTTCAAGGAGCTATGAACCTACATTCCAAGGTCTCTTTGTTCAGTAACACTCCCCAGGACCTTACCATTAAGTGTATAAGTCCTGCTCAGATTTGCTTTCCCAAAATGCAGCACCTCACAATTATCTGAATTAAACTCCATCTGCCACTTCCCAGCCCATTGGCCCATCTGGTCCAGATCCTGTTGCAATCTGAGGTAACCCTCTTCGCTGTCCACTACACCTCCTCCAATTCTGGATCTCCCCCCACCCCGTGCATGGTCAAGCCCTCCATTCCCACCCGTGAAGGCCAGCCAGTTGACGCAAACGCCATGGGTGAGCCAGAGCAAAGCTTCACCCCACACCCCCCCACCCCGCCCCCACCCCCCCAGACGCCCACAAAGCAAAGCTACACAAACCTGCGAGCAGGCAAAGGAGGGTGGTGAACGTACGCAGGACCACCATTGTTGCAGACTGGGGTGGGGAACGTGCTGCCGATCGATTCCCCCCCTCGCTCCTGGTTTTATACAGCCGGCGGTTTTGCATAATATTCAAAGCCGTCCACTCAGGTGGCGCCGAGATGCAAACGTTTCCTGGTGTCAGGCCGTCCCTCGGACCGGGTCATGAGGTCAGGCGGAGCGCGCTGTTGGGGGAGGCAGGTCCGTGTTGAGAAGCACGGGGTGGAGTGGGGGGGGGGAGTCAGTGTGCTCGTTCACTGGGGGCATCTCTCCCGGCCCTAGTTACCCCCACCGCCTCCTTGAGAAGGTGGTGGGTGGGTGCGGGGTGAGCCGGCACCCCCCCCCCCACCCCCCCCATCCCGCTACAGTCCGTGTGCTGGAGGGTAGACTCCAGGATTCAGACCCAGGAAGGAACAGGCCCAAGATATTTGATGTTACCATCCCCAATAATCTAACCATCGCCCCCTTGACGGTCAATGGTGTTACCATCACTGAATCCCCCCTACCCCCCACTATCACCATCCTGGGGGTTACCATTGAGAGAGAATCTGACCATCGCCCCCTTGACATTCAATGGTGTCACCATCACTGAATCCCCCACCCCCCCCCACTATCACCATCCTGGGGGTTCCCATTGAGAATCTAACCATCGCCCCCTTGACATTCAATGGCGTCACCATCACTGAATCCCCCTCCCCCCCTCCGATATCACCATCCTGGGGGTTCCCATTGAGAGAGAATCTAACCATCGCCCCCTTGACGTTCAATGGCGTTACCATCACTGAATCCCCCTCCCCCCCACTATCACCATCCTGGGGGTTCCCATTGAGAGAGAATCTAACCATCGCTCCCTTGACGTTCAATGGCGTTACCATCACTGAATCCCCCTCCCCCCCACTATCACCATCCTGGGGGTTACCGTTGAGAGAGAATCTAACCATCGCCCCCTTGACATTCAATGGTGTCACCATCACTAAATCCCCCTCCCCCCCTCCGATATCACCATCCTGGGGGGTTCCCATGTAGCCACCCCACCCCCTCAGAGGTAATCTCCCTTTTGGGCGAGTCAGGCCCCAAGTACCCTTGCTGGGAGTGGCTTTTCAGGTTCAGTGGATGATGCGGTGAGTTCTTCGGGAAAGTTCCGTCTTGAAAGACAGGTAGTCAATAAATAAGTAACCACTGATGTGTGATCACTCGATTAGATTCCCTCCAGTGTGGAAACAGGCCATTCGGCCCAACAAGTCCACACCGACCCTCTGAAGAGCAACCCACCCAGACCCATACCCCTATGTTTACCCCTTCACCTAACACTACGGGCAATTTAGCCTGGGCAATTCACCTGACCCGCACATCTTTGGACTGTGGGAGGAAACCGGAGCACCCGGAGGAAACCCACGCGGACACGGGGAGAACGTGCAAACTCCACACAGTCAGTCGCCCGAGGCGGGAATTGAACCCGGGTCTCTGGCGCTGTGAGGCAGCAGTGCCCACGTGGGATTCCGGGAGGGCTTGCCAGTTGGAGACAAAATTGTCTTGTTGGGCTGAGGAGGGGGCAGATAGAGTTTAATTTCGATGACAGAAGAACATCAGAGTCAAAACGTGGACTTCTCTGTTTCCATTCCCCCCCCGCCGACCGAGAACATGGACCCCCCACCACAAACCCACTGGCTACCTGGAGTACACCCACCTCCTCAGTCCCAGGAGGGGATCTCAGATGGCCTCCTGTTTCAAGGACCGCGATTTCCCCTCCCACGTGGTCAACCCACGCCCTCCAACGCATCTGCTCCACGTCCCGCACCTCCGCCCTCCAATCGCGACAAGGGCTCAGCCCCCACCCTGGTCCTCACCTTCCACCGCACTCGTCTCCAGATACAACGCACCGTCCGCCACCAGTTCCGCCAATCTACCGTTGGACCCCGCCATCAGAGCGATATTTCCCTCCCCACCCCTATCAGCATTCCGCATGGACCACTCCTCTCCCTGACTCCCTCGGCAGCTCCACGCCCCATCACCGACCCACCCTCCACGCCTGGGCACCTCGTCGCCTCAGGCGGTGTAAAACCTGCGCCCACACCTCCCCCACCCTGCCACACCCTGCAGATTTTCCTGCACCTCCGAACACCTCATCGGCCGCGTCCGTCGCTCTCGATGTGGTCTCCCCTCTATCGGGGAGCGAGGACGCCGACTCGCGGGACGTCTCAGAGGACATCTCTGGGTCGCCCGCCAACCCCTACAGCCCCTTGGCCGAACGCGTCAACTTCCCCCTCCCACTCTGCCGAGGGCCTGCAAGTCCTGGGCCTCCTCCATCAAACCCCCTCACCACCCGACGCCCGGAGGAAGAACGCCTCGTCTTCCGCCTCGGGACCTTACAACCCCCACCCCCACCCCCCCGCGGGATCCACACCTATTTCACCAGCTTCCTCCCCTCCCCACCTTATCCCAGATCCAACCCTCCAACTCGGCATCACCCTCTTGACCTGTCCCCCCCCCCCACTTACCTATCGCCTTCCCAGCAACCTCTCCATCCCCACCCTCCTATTTATCTCTCAGCCCCCTTCACCCCACACCAACATTCCTGAAGAAGGGCTTATGCCCGAAACGTCGACTCTCCTGCTCCTGGGGGATGCTGCCTGACCGGCTGCGCTTTTCCAGCAACCGCGTTCTTCGACTCTGTGACTCTCCAGCGTCTGAAGTCCTCCAATTCTGATTCGAACCCAGGAGCAGGAGTAGGACGCCTCTCCCTTCCAGCCTGTTTCACCATTCGATACGATCAGGGCTGACCTTTTCATGGACTCAGCTCTCACCATTCCTTCACAGTTCAAGAACATACCTACCTTCGCCTTATAAGCGTTTACTGAGGAAGCCTCCGTCACTTCCCTCGATTCACAAACCCCTTGAACCCACTCGTTTCACTCCTAAATCTGCTCCCCCTAAACTGGAGGCTATGCCCGTCTTGTCTTCGTGTCACCCACCAGTTGAAACATCCTCTCCACCTCCAGCTTATCCATTCCCTTCAGAATTTTACATGTTTCGATAAGGTGTCCCCCCCCCCCCCCCCACCTTCTGCATTCCAATGAATACAATCCCAGTCTACTCAGTCTCTCCTCATTAGCCAACCCCCCCGAGTCCGGGATCAACCTCCTCTGCCCCCCCCCCCTCCTTTACCAGTCCATCGTTTCTCAAGTAAGGAGAGCAGAGTGCACGCAGTAATCCAGGTGTGGCCTCACCTACACCCTGTACAGCTGCAATATAACCTCCCTGCTTTCGATCAGGAACAGGATACTGAGTGAGGATGATCGGCCATGATCATATTGAATGGTGGTGCAGGCTCGAAGGGCAGAATGGCCTACTCCTGCACCTATTCTCTAATCTTAACCCCTGCAACCATTCAAGTAATAGTCCTTTTTACTGGGACTCTGACCAAAATGGATGACTTCACCGTTGCTTAACGTTGTGTTCCACCCGTCAGACCTGTGCCCGCTCACTCAAAGTATCGACGTTGCTCTGCAAGGTTTCACAGCCCTCCGCACACTTTGCTCTGTCACTCATCTTAGTGTCATTTGCAACTTTAACACACAGCGCGTGGTCACCAACTCCCAAATCATCGCTGTAAATTGTGATTAATTGCAGTCCCGGCACTGATCCCTGAGGGCCACCACTAGTTACTGATTGCCAGCACGAATGTCTCCCCACTCTTTGCTTCCTGTTGGTTAACCAGTCCTCTACCCATGTTAATGCATTGTCCGTAACGCCACGCATGTTCATCTCATCCAGCAGCCATCTCTGTGGGACTTTGTCCAATGCCTTTTGGAAATCTAGATACATCTCATCTACTGGGTCCCCATTATCCACCTAGCTCGTAATGTCTTCACAGAATTCCAGTCGATTAGTTAAGCATGACCTGCCCTTCATGAACCCACGCTGTGTCGGCCCAATGAGACGATTTCTATCTCAATGCCCTGCTGTTTCATCCTTGATAACTCATTCAAGCATCTTCCCCACCAACGAGGTTAAGCTAACCGGCCTATCATTCCCCAGCACTTGTCTACCTCCCCCTTTAAACAGCGGTGACACAATTGCTGTTTTCCAAACGGCCGGAACTGCTCCAGAGTCCAGCCAAATTTGGAAAATTACCACAAGAGTATGTGCTGTGTCTACCGCTGTCTCTTTCAGTATCTTGGGATGCACTCCATCTGGGCCAGGAGACTTGTCTACCCTTAGCTCCATTAGCTTACCCAGCACTACCTTACATTTTGGGAAAACACACACGGGCAGGGCTTATCCAGTTCACAGTAGGGCTCTGGGAAGGTGTAGGAGAACAGGGGGGACCTAGGGGCTCAGGGACACCATCCTTTGAAGTTACCGTCACAGGGAGACGGGGAGGGGGGTGAGGTGTTGGAGAACAGGGGGACCTAGGGGCTCAGGGACACCATCCTTTGAACTTTGTGTCACAGGGGGGTGAGGTGTTGGAGAACAGAGGGACCTAGGGGCTCAGGGACACCATCCTTTGAAGTTACCGTCACAGGGAGACGGGGAGGGGGGTGAGGTATTGGAGAACAGGGGGGCCTAGGGGCTCAGGGACACCATCCTTTGAAGTTACCGTCACAGGGAGACGGGGAGGGGGGGTGAGGTGTTGGAGAACAGGGGGACCTAGGGGCTCAGGGACACCATCCTTTGAAGTTTGTGTCACAGGGAGACGGGGTGGGGGGTGAGGTGTTGGAGAACAGGGGGACCTAGGGGCTCAGGGACACCAACCTTTGAAGTTACCGTCACAGGGAGACGGGGAGGGGGGTGAGGTGTTGGAGAACAGGGGGACCTAGGGGCTCAGGGACACCATCCTTTGAAGTTTGTGTCACAGGGAGACGGGGTGGGGGGTGAGGTGTTGGAGAACAGGGGGACCTAGGGGCTCAGGGACACCATCCTTTGAAGTTTGTGTCACAGGGAGATGGGGAGGGGGGTGAGGTGTTGGAGAACAGGGGGACCTAGGGGCTCAGGGACACCATCCTTTGAAGTTTGTGTCACAGGGAGATTGGGAGGGGGGTGAGGTGTTGGAGAACAGGGGGACCTAGGGGCTCGGGGACACCATCCTTTGAAGTTTGTGTCACAGGGAGATGGGGAGGGGGTTAAGAAGGCGTTGAGCCACACTTCCCTTCATCACTCAGACCCTTTGAGTCCCGGGATTAGGGGACGTCCCGTTAGGGTTGTACAGGACATTGGTGAGGCCTCGTCTGGGAGACTGTGTCCCGTTCCCGTCTCCCCTGTTATGGGAAGGAGATTATTAAACCGGAGAGGGTTCAGGAAGGATTTACCAGGATGTTGGTGGGTTTGGGCTACAGGGAGACGCTGAACAGGCTGGGGCTGTTTTCCCTGGACCGTCGGAGGCTGAGGGGTGACCTTATAGAGGTTTATAAAATCATGAGGGGGCATGGAGAGGGTAAATAGACCAGGTCTTTACCCCCCCTGGGGTGGGGGAGTCCAGAACTAGAGGGGCGTAGGTTTAAGGGGAGAGGGGAAAGGGAGCTGAGGGGTTGGTTTATACAGAGCGGCGGGGACATTTTTTCACTGGAGCCTGGAAAGTTGTCCTGATGGAGGTTTATAAATTCACGACAGGAGAGTATTAGGGTGAATAGTAGGTGGGGGCAGACAAGAATTGGTGGTGGGGGGGGGGGTATTTTTAAGGTGGGAGGTTAAAAGATTTTAAAAGGATCACGGTGGGGGGGAATATTATTTTCATACGGAGGTGGGGGGGGAATAAGCTGCCAGAGGGAGTGGTGGATATGGGTTACCATTATAACGTTTGAAAGAGACTTGGTAAATCCATGAATAGGAAAGGGTTGAGGAGGTTGGCCAGGAGCGGGCAGGTGGGAGTCTGGTTCAGCTCGGGAACTGTGGTCGGCACAGACGAATCGGGCTGAAGGGTCTCTTTCGGGGCTTGGAGGCGAAGCTGGGGGGAGTGGGGGACGCACGGCGGGTCAAGCAGCAGATGCTCAATCCTCGACCGCGCCCCCGCCCCCGTAAACTCAGTTGCCACGTTGCACTGTGGGCTCTGTGTTTGTTCACCAGCCCCTCAAGGTGTTTCCTGTTGACGGCACGGCCTAGCTCTATAATTACCCACAAAGGCGGATGTGAAACCGCCAGGCAACGCCTCCGCGTGATAACATCGGAAATCACCGCCTGGCATGTTTACCTCAGCCCCAGCACCTGCTCTCTGATCTTTCTGTTGGCGGGGGGGAGTGCCAATCCCGGGAAGATGTACCGATCCCCCCTGGGAGTGCCGTCTGACCGCGTTGTGCGCAGTTCCGGTCACCGCCTTCGAGCAAGGACGTGGAAGCTTTGGAAAGGGCTCAGAGGAGATTTCCCAGGATGGTGCCTGGTCTGGAGGGGAAGGTCTGATGGGGAAAGGCTGAGGGACTTGAGGCTGTTTTCGCCGGAGTGAGGGAGGTCGGGAGGCGACTTAATCGAGGTCTGTACGATAATCCGAGGGTTGGATAGAGTGGAGAGTGAGAGCCTTGTTCCTCAGATGGTGATGGCTAGTACGAGGGGACATGGCTTCAAACTGAGAGCTTTAGGACAGATATGAGGGGTAGTTTCTTTACTCAGAGAGTAGGAGGGCCAAGCAACTCGCCGATGCTAAGGGCGCTTAGATGGGCATTGGACGTACATCTGGATAATAACAGAACGGTTCAGGTTAGATGGGCATCAGATGAATTTCACAGGTCGGTGCAACGTTGTGGGCTGCAGGGCCTGGACTGTTCTGGAACCTTCTATGTTCTCTGAATAAAACAGCTTCGCAAGGGAGGAATGTTTGAGGACTCTGAGTCCGTTCTGGATGGAGTGCAGAAAGATGAGGAAGGGGCCTGACTGACATTGACGGAATACTGACCGGCCTGGACAGACTGGACGCTGGGAAGGTGTTTCCATTGGCTGGAGAGACTAGGAGCCGAGGGCACGGCCTTAGAGTAAAGGGAAGGCCTTTCAGAACGGAGGTAAGGAGAAACCTCTCCAGCCAGAGAGCGGTGAATCGGTGGAATTCACTGCCGCAGGAGGCTGTGGGAGGCCAGGTCACCGAGGATATTGAAGACTGAGAGAGAGACGTTCTTGAGTATCAAGGGGATGGAGGGTTATGGGGAGACAGCACAGGAGAATGGGATTGAGAAACTGATCCACGCCGATTCAATGGCGGACCCGGATGGGCTGAATGGCCCAACTTCTGCTCCGATGTCTTCCGGTCTTATCCAGAGAGAGTCCACCCTGCCCATCGAATCTGCACACCACACCCCCGAACTGTTCCAATCCGATTTTTATGCGAGTAAACTCTTGCTGCTCACCTTAAATCCTCCATTCATTGACCCCCCTCTGTCAAGGGGGTAACGTTTCACCCTGTCTCCGCCTCTCGTCACTACTCCGCCTAAAATCTCCTTCACGGGGAGGAAAATAATTCCAGTCTCTCTCCACAACTAAACCGGTCCAGCCCCCCAGGGCAACATCCTGGTAAATCTCTCCCAGCCCCTGGGGCAACATCCTGGTAAATCTCTCCCAGCCCCCCAGGGCAACATCCTGGTAAATCTCTCCCAGCCCCTGGGGCAACATCCTGGTAAATCTCTCCCAGCCCCCCAGGGCAACATCCTGGTAAATCTCTCCCAGCCCCTGGGGCAACATCCTGGTAAATCTCTCCCAGCCCCAGGGCAACATCCTGGTAAATCTCTCCCAGCCCCAGGGCAACATCCTGGTAAATCTCTCCCAGCCCCCCAGGGCAACATCCTGGTAAATCTCTCCCAGCCCCAGGGCAACATCCTGGTAAATCTCTCCCAGCCCCCCAGGGCAACATTCTGGTAAATCTCTCCCAGCCCCAGGGCAACATCCTGGTAAATGTCTCCCAAACCGAAGGCAACATTCTGATAAATCTCCTCTGCACCCTCCCCAGTGCCATCACATCTCCCCTCTTTGAGCTCCCCATGACAGAGCAGGACAAAATGGCTGCCGGCCACCCGTGACATTAGGAGCACAAAATGGCTGACAGTAGTTAAGGACTTTGGGGACAGATTTGATTAACGTAGCCTTGACAAGTCTACCAAAATTGGCTCTGTAGGTTCGACGTGTCAGAATAGACAGCTAAGGAAATGCAAAAGACATGAAAACACTTCACTCCGCATTTAATTTATGTATCCCCCCCTTTGATCAGTCTGTTATCCCTCAAATAATCAGATAGACTCTGAAGTAATTACAGATTCGCCTAAATACAGCAAACAATTGCAGAAGCATTCAAGGTAAAGATTAAAATCTGTGCACAAACCAGTCTCAAACAGTAAAAGCAAACCCCATATCATCACGGGCAGAGTTGGATTACCGACAGACACATTGGGGTGAGTGAACACATTATCAGACGCCCGAGGGTAAAGGTAGGGATATCTCGTAGACAGAGAAACCACTCGCAACGCAAAAGGTTTCTGACACGAGGCGTAACCATCCAAATTTCTTGGAACTGCTACCCCAAATTTTCGAACAATTAGTCAAATTGTACGTCCCCTAATGAGGTTAGTGAACTGTGGAAGGGGGGTTATAGGCTGGGGCTCTTTTCACTGGAGCGTGAGAGGTTTTGTTTAAAATCATGAAGGTGACCGGCGAGGGGATTTTCCCTCGGGAGGGGGGGAGGGGGAGGCGGGGGGAATTTCAAGATGAGGGGGCATATGTTTCAGGGGAGAGGAGAGCGATTTTACCAGGACGTTGAGGGGCAATTGTTTTCTTAACACGGGGATTGGTTCGTGAGTGCAAAGAGGCGGTGGGATTTTGTTTTACCCCTGGAGTTGAGGGGGTGACCTTATGGAGGTTCGTCAAATCAGGAGGGACACAGATAAGGTGAATAGCAAAGACTGGCGTGGGGTGGAGGGGGTGGGCGTTTGTGGTGGGTGTGGAGTTCAAAGCCATGGGCGGCATGTTTTTCTAAAGGTGCAGAGAGAAAGATTTAGAAATGACATGAGGGGGTCAGTTTTTTCGCACAGAGGGTGGTGCGTGTGTGGTATGAGCTGCCGGAGGGACAGTTATGACGTTGAAGAGAGATTTGGATCGGTCCACGGATAGGAACGGTTTGGAGGGGTATGACAGGCAGGTGGGGGCACTGGTTTAATTTGGGAGCACGGTCGGCATGGCCTGAGTGGGCCGAAGGGTCTGTTTCCACGCTGCGTGACTCCAAGTATCTAATGGAGTGGCAGCTAATCTGGTATGAGTCTCTGGGAAGAGATGGACATTGGGAAAAGCCCTGGGAATGGAGAGGAGAGAGTTTGGGGAATATTGTGAGACCGTGGAGAGCCAGAGGGGTTAACCATATACCTGGCCCTCTCTCATACAATTAGATCGCATCGCTGTCTCACAGCGCCAAGGGACCCGGGTTCGATTCCAGCCTCGGGGCGACTGTCTGTGTGGAGTTTACACAATCCCCCCCATGTGTCTGCGTGGGTTTCCTCCGGGTGCTCCGGTTTCCTCCCATAGTCCAATGATGTGCAGGTATGGGGTGGATAGGGTGTGCTAAATTACCCATAGTGCCCAAGGAGGTGCAGGTTAGGGTGGATTGGCCATGCTAAATTACCCATAGTGCCCAAGGAGGTGCAGGTTAGGGTGGATTGGCCATGCTAAATTACCCATGGTGCCCAGGAATGTGCAGATTAGGGTGGGTTGGCCGTGCTAAATTACCCATAGTGTCCAGGGATGCGCAGGTCAGGGTGGATTGGCCATGCTAAATTACCCATAGTGCCCAGGGATGCGCAGGTCAGGGTGGATTGGCCGTGCTAAATTACCCATAGTGCCCAGGGATGTGCAGGTTAGGGTGGATTGGCCGTGCTAAATTACCTATAGTGTCTAGGGATATGCAGGTAAGGGTGGATTGGCCATGCTAAATTACCCATAGTGCCCAGGGATGCACAGGTCAGGGTGGATTGGCCGTGCTAAATTACCCGTAGTGCCCAGGGATGTGCAGGTTTGGGTGGATTCATGCTAAATTACCCATAGTGCCCAGGGATGCACAGGTCAGGGTGGATTTGCCATGCTAAATTACCCATAATGCCCAGGGATGTGCAGGTTAGTGTGGATTGGCCATGCTAAATTACCCATAGTGCCCAGGGATGCACAGGTCAGGGTGGATTGGCCGTGCTAAATTACCCATAATGCCCAGGGATGTGCAGGTTAGGCACTTGGTCAGGGGTAAAGTGTCAAGTAATCGGTTCAGGGAATGGGTCTGGATTACTCTTCAGAGGGTCAGTGTGGACTTGTTGGGCCGAAGGGCCTGTTTCCACACTGTGGGCATTCTGTGAGAGGAATCTGGCTGGTCCTGACCAGTGTTTTATCAGGTTCTGGCATTCCCCTCGCTCCTCTTAACCTCTGCGCTCCAGGTTAAGATAAAGATCGGTGTCTTCTCTCCCTCCCCCACTGTACACCTGGCGTTGAGCAAGTTTTAAAACAGCAACAATCTGCATTCATATAAAGCCTTTTGCCGGCACATCCCTTCATGACTGCCCTGTCCGGAAACGGGGGTGCACAGTCGGATCCCACAGGCGGCACCCTCCCATATCCAGTTGTATCTCCCCCCTCCATCCCCGGGCTGCAATTTGACTCTGATCCTGCGCTCAATTCACCTCAACGGTCCTTTTCATGTGCTTAACTTCAGTCAACCCTACATTCTGTTCCCAAAATTTCCCAAAGATCAGCTCCCTCATCCTGAGAAATCGAACAAGGTAGAGAGAGATCAAGGAGAGAGAGAGAGACAGAGACAGACAGTGGAGAGAGAGAGAGAAAAAGAGAGACAGCAGAGAGAGAGAGGGAGAGAGACAGAGACAGAGAAAGAGAGAGTGAGAGACAGAGAGAGAGAGACAGAGAGAGAGAGACAGAGAGAGAGAGACAGAGACAGACACAGATAGAGAGACAGACACAGAGAGACAGACACAGAGACAGACAAAGCGAGACAGATACAGAAAGAGAGACAGACACAGAGAGAGACACACACAGAGAGAAAGACAGAGAGAGAGAGAGACAAACACAGAGAGAGAGACAAAGACAGAGAGCGCTACGGAGCCCAATTACACATTTGCTGCCATACTTAACCTGGTCCAATCTTACCCCCTCCCTCTGGGGCGATGAGGGGGGAGGTGGGGGGAACACACAATGTCTCTCCTGTATTCTCAGGGGAACATCAGCTGGACACTGTCCATTTCTTGCTGCATTTAAACCTTCATTGTCAGATATAGTAAAATGAATGCAGTGAAAAGTTTATATGTTGCCTCTTAAAGCCCTGACTTAGGTCCAAAGGCATTAAGTTACAAGACCTTCGCCAGTCGAGGAATAAAATGTTCCAGGGAAATCCAGGGAGTGCCCACTGAGAGAGAATCTAACCATCGCCCCCTTGACAGTCAATGGCATTACCATCACTGAATCTCAACTCCCCCCACTATCACCATCCTGGGGGTTCCCATTGAGAGAGAATCTAACCATCGCCCCCTTGACGATCAATGGCGTTACCATCACTGAATCCCCCCTCCCCCCCACTATCACCATCCTGGGGGTTACCATTGAGAGAGAATCTAACCATCGCCCCCCTTGACGTTCAATGGCGTTACCATCACTGAATCCCCCTCCCCCCCACTATCACCATCCTGGGGGTTACCGTTGAGAGAGAATCTAACCATCGCCCCCTTGACGGTCAATGGCGTTACCATCACTGAATCCCCCCTCCCCCCCACTATCACCATCCTGGGGGTTACCGTTGAGAGAGAATCTAACCATCGCCCCCTTGACGGTCAATGGCGTTACCATCACTGAATCCCCCTCCCCCCCACTATCACCATCCTGGGGGTTCCCATTGAGAGAGAATCTAACCATCGCCCCCTTGACGGTCAATGGCGTTACCATCACTGAATCCCCCTCCCCCATATCAACATCCTGGGGGTTACCATTGAGAGAGAATCTAACCATTGCCCCCTTGACATTCAATGGCATTACCATCACTGAATGCCCCTCCCCCCCACTATCACCATCCTGGGGGTTACCGCTGAGAGAGAATCTAACCATCGCCCCCTTGATGTTCAATGGTGTTACCATCACTGAATCCCTCTCCCCCCCACTATCACCATCCTGTGGGTTACCATTGAGAGAGAATCTAACCATCACCCCCTTGACATTCAATGGCATTACCATCACTGAATCCCCCTCCCCCCCACTATCACCATCCTGGGGGCTCCCATTGAGAGAGAATCTAACCATCGCCCCCTTGACGTTCAATGGCATTACCAGCACACACCGGGAGGCTGCTGCATCAGGTCTGGAGTCGGTTTAGCTTAGTTGGCCGGATGGTTGGTTTGCCAGGCTGTGTGATACCACAGGGAGATTCCCTCACTGAGGGGACTCTCCTTCTCCACCTCTCTGCTCACCTGAGGCGCGGTGGCCTTCAGGTTAAATTACCACGGGTTTTGTCACTGGAACGAGACAGCAGCCCAATGGTAAGAGTTTGGAAACCCATCGTTCACCCCCCAAACACCAACTGCAGTCAAATTGGTAATCGTGTTCTTTACCACTGCTGCTGAAAAGCACGTGTATATATAGTTCAGTGTGCATTCCAGAGTCTGGTTCCACTGTCTCTCCAAGCTGGCTAAATAGCTGGCAAGCCTTTCGTTTTCCAACGTGAACTTATCCGACAAGTGTGAATTGAAATAGGAGAAGAACATTTGGTGTCGGTTGGATTGAATTTATGGTCACGTGTACCGAGGCACAGTGAAAAGCTTTGTCTGGTGAGCAATACAGGCAGATCTCAGAGTTAAGGAGCGTAGATCAGTAAATAATAGGTAAACAGCGGCAAAGACAAAAACACAGGGACAGGCGGATGTTAAGAGTCTGCGAGTCCATTCAGTATTTTAACAACAGTAGGTGTGAAACTGTTAGGAAACCGGCTTTGGTGTGTGTTCAGGCTTCTGTAGCTACTCCCCGATGGTAGAGGTTGTAGAAAAGCATTCCCAGGGTGGGATGGATCTTTGAGAATGCTGGCGGCCTTTACTTGATAGCGGGGCCTGGTAGATGGATTCTATAGATGGGAGGTTGGCCTTTGTGATTGTCCGGGCCGAGTTCACCCCTCTCTGTAACCGTCTCCGATGCTGAATGGTACAGTTGCCGTACCAGGTAGTGATACATCCGGACAGAATGGTGTCGATGGCGCACCTATAAAAGTTGGCGAGGGTATTCACCGTCATGCCAAATTTCCTCAGCTGCCTGAGGAAGAGGAGACGTTGCTGGGTCTTTGTGATCAGTGCGTCCACATGAGGAGTCCAAGAAAGCTTGCTGTGTCATCCGCAAACTTACTAACTGCACCTCTTATGTTCACATCCAAATCATTTATGTAAAATGACAAAAAGTAGAGGGCCCAGCACCGATCCTTGTGGCACTCCACTGGTCGCAGGCCTCCAGTCTGAAAAACAACCCTCCACCACCGCCCTCTGTCTTCTACCTTTGAGCCAGTTCTGTATCCAAATGGCTAGTTCTCTCTGTATTCCTTGAGATCTCACCTTGCTAATCAGTCTCCTACGGGGAACCTTGTCAAACACCTTACTGAAGTCCATACACATCACATCTACTACTCTGCCCTCATCAATCCTCTTTATTGCTTCTTCAAAAAAACTCAATCAAGTTTGTGAGACATGATTTCACATGCACAAAGCAATGCTGACTATCCCTAATCAGTCCTTGCCTTTCCAAATACATGTACATCCTGTCCCTCAGGATTCCCTCCAACAATGTGCCACCGATGTCAGGCTCACTGGTCTATAGTTCCCTGGCTTGTCCTTACCACCCTTCTTAAACAGTGGCACCACGTTAACCAACCTCTAGTCTTCTGGCACCTCACCTGTGGCTATTAATACAAATATCTCAGCAAGAGGCCCAGCAATCACTTCCCTAGCTTCCCACAGATTTCTAGGGTACACCTGATCTGATCCGGAGGATTTATCAACCTTTATGCATTTTAAGACATCCAGCATTTCCTCCTCTGTGATACAGACATTTTTCAAGATGTCACCATCTATTTCCCACAGTCTATATCTTCCATATCCTTCTCCACAGTAAATACTGATGCAAAATACTCGTTTGGTGGTGTTATGGCACGGGGCAAACTCTGATAACAGTGTCTCGCCAACATAGGTGACCCTGTTGGTCTTTAAGGATCCCTACTCTCTCCCTACTCACCAGAATTGGAGGTGTGGTGGACAGCGAAGAAAATTACCTCAGATTACAATGGGATCTTGACCAGATCCCGTTATAATATGAAGGGGGGGTGGGGGGAAGAGTGTCTCAGTGGTAGGACCTCAATGCTGGGAGAGTATCTCGTGCTGGGGGAGAGTGTCTCAGTGCTGGGGGGAAGAGTGTCTCAGTGCTGGGGGAGAGTGTCTCAGTGCTGGGGGAGAGTGCCTCAGTGCTGGGGGGAGAGTGTCTCAGTGCTGGGGGGGGGAGTGTCTCAGTGCTGGGGGAGAGTGTCTCAGTGCTGGGGGAGAGTGCCTCAGTGCTGGGGGAGAGTGCCTCAGTGCTGGGGGGGGGGAGTGTCTCAGTGCTGGGGGGGGGAGTGTCTCAGTGCTGGGGGGGAGTGTCTCAGTGCTGGGGGGGGAGTGTCTCAGTGCTGGGGGGGAGAGTGTCTCAGTGCTGGGGGGAGAGTGTCTCAGTGCTGGGGGGAGAGTGTCTCAGTGCTGGGGGGGAGTGTCTCAGTGCTGGGGGAGTGTCTCAGTGCTGGAGGGAGAGTGTCTCAGTGCTGGGGGGGAGTGTCTCAGTGCTGGGGGGAGAGTGTCTCAGTGCTGGGGGGGAGTGTCTCAGTGCTGGGGGGGAGAGTGTCTCAGTGTTGGGGGAGTGTCTCAGTGCTGGGGGAGAGTGTCTCAGTGCTGGGGGAGTGTGTCTCAGTGCTGTGGGGGAGAGTGTCGCAGTGCTGGAGGAGTGAGTCAGTGCAGGGGGAGAGTGTCTCAGTGCTGGGGGGGAGAGTGTCTCAGTGCTGGGGGGGAGTGTCTCAGTGCTGGGGGGGGGGAGTGTCTGCGTGTTGGGTTAGTGTCTCAGTGCTGCGGGGAGAAGTGTCTCAGTGCTGGGGGGGAGTGTCTCAGTGCTGGGGGGGAGAGTGTCTCAGTGGTGGGGGGAGAGTGTCTCAGTGCTGGGGGGAGGGTGTCTCAGTGCTGGGGGAGAGTGTCTCAGTGCTGGAGGGGGAGTGTCTCAGTGCTGGGGGAGGGGAGTGTCTCAGTGCTGGGGGGGAGTGTCTCAGTGCTGGGGGGGGAGTGTCTCAGTGCTGGGGGAGGGGAGTGTCTCAGTGCTGGGGGGGAGTGTCAGTGCTGGGGGAGAGTGTCTCAGTGCTGGGGGGAGTGTCTCAGTGCTGGGGGGGGAAGTGCCTCAGTGCTGGGGGGGAGTGTCTCAGTGCTGGGGGAGAGTGTCTCAGTGCTGGGGGGGAGTGTCTCAGTGCTGGGGGAGGTGAGTGTCTCAGTGCTGGGGGGGAGTGTCTCAGTGCTGGGGGGGAGTGTCTCAGTGCTGGGGGGAGAGTGTCTCAGTGCTGGGGGGGGAGTGTCTCAGTGCTGGGGGGGAGTGTCTCAGTGCTGGGGGGAGAGTGTCTCAGTGCTGGGGGGGGAGTGTCTCAGTGCTGGGGGGGAGTGTCTCAGTGTTGGGGGGGAGTGTCTCAGTGCTGGGGGGGAGTGTCTCAGTGCTGGGGTGGAGTGTCTCAGTGCTGGGGGGAGAGTGTCTCAGTGCTGGGGGGAGAGTGTCTCAGTGCTGGGGGGGAGTGTCTCAGTGCTGGGGGGAGAGTGTCTCAGTGCTGGGGGGGGAGTGTCTCAGTGCTGGGGGGGAGTGTCTCAGTGTTGGGGGGGAGTGTCTCAGTGCTGGGGGGGAGTGTCTCAGTGCTGGGGTGGAGTGTCTCAGTGCTGGGGGGAGAGTGTCTCAGTGCTGGGGGGAGAGTGTCTCAGTGCTGGGGGAGTGTCTCAGTGCTGGGGGGGGAGTGTCTCAGTGCTGGGGGGGAGTGTCTCAGTGCTGGGGGGAGAGTATCTCAGTGCTGGGGGAGTGTCTCAGTGCTGGGGGGGGAGTGTCTCAGTGCTGGGGGAGTGTCTCAGTGCTGGGGGGAGAGTGTCTCAGTGCTGGGGGAGTGTCTCAGTGCTGGGGGGGGAGTGTCTCAGTGCTGGGGGGGGAGTGTCTCAGTGCTGGGGGGAGAGTGTCTCAGTGCTGGGGGAGTGTCTCAGTGCTGGGGGGGGGAGTGTCTCAGTGCTGGGGGGGAGTGTCTCAGTGCTGGGGGGAGAGTATCTCAGTGCTGGGGGGGGGAGTGTCTCAGTGCTGGGGGAGAGTGTCTCATGCTGGGGGGGGAGTGTCTCAGTGATGGGGGAGAGTGTCTCAGTGCTGGGGGGGGAGTGTCTCAGTGCTGGGGGAGAGTGTCACAGTGCTGGGGGGGGGGGGAGTGTCTCAGTGCTGGGGGGGAGTGTCTCAGTGCTGGGGGGAGAGTGTCTCAGTGCTGGGGGGGAGAGTGTCTCAGTGCTGGGGGAGAGTGTCTCAGTGCTGGGGGGGAGAGTGTCTCAGTGCTGGGGGGGAGTGTCTCAGTGCTGGGGGGGAGTGTCTCAGTGCTGGGGGGGAGTGTCTCAGTGCTGGGGGGGGAGTGTCTCAGTGCTTGGGGGAGAGTGTCTCAGTGCTGGGGGAGTGTCTCAGTGCTGGGGGAGAGTGTCTCAGTGCTGGGGGAGTGTCTCAGTGCTGGGGGGGGGAGTGTCTCAGTGCTGGGGGGGAGTGTCTCAGTGCTGGGGGAGTGTCTCAGTGCTGGGGGAGAGTGTCTCAGTGCTGGGGGGGAGAGTGTCTCAGTGCTGGGGGAGTGTCTCAGTGCTGGGGGAGTGTCTCAGTGCTGGGGGAGAGTGTCTCAGTGCTGGGGGGGGGGGGGAGTGTCTCAGTGCTGGGGGGGGAGTGTCTCAGTGCTGGGGGGAGTGTCTCAGTGCTGGGGGGGAGAGTGTCTCAGTGCTGGGGGGGAGTGTCTCAGTGCTGGGGGGGAGTGTCTCAGTGCTGGGGGGGGAGTGTCTCAGTTCTGGGGGGGAGAGTGTCTCAGTGTTGGGGGGGAAGTGTCTCAGTGCTGGGGGGGGGGGTTGAGTGTCTCAGTGCTGGGGGGGGAGTGTCTCAGTGTTGGGGGAGAGTGTCTCAGTGCTGGGGGGGGAGTGTCTCAGTGCTGGGGGGGGGGAGAGTGTCTCAGTGCTGGGGCGGAGTGTCTCAGTGTTGGGGGAGAGTGTCTCAGTGCTGGGGGGGGGAGTGTCTCAGTGCTGGGGGGAGTGTCTCAGTGTTGGGGGAGAGTGTCTCAGTGCTGGGGGGGGAGTGTCTCAGTGCTGGGGGGAGTGTCTCAGTGCTGGGGGGGAGAGTGTCTCAGTGCTGGGGGGGAGTGTCTCAGTGCTGGGGGGGAGTGTCTCAGTGCTGGGGGGGGAGTGTCTCAGTTCTGGGGGGGAGAGTGTCTCAGTGTTGGGGGGGAAGTGTCTCAGTGCTGGGGGGGGGGGTTGAGTGTCTCAGTGCTGGGGGGAGAGTGTCTCAGTGTTGGGGGAGAGTGTCTCAGTGCTGGGGGGGGAGTGTCTCAGTGCTGGGGGGGGGGAGAGTGTCTCAGTGCTGGGGCGGAGTGTCTCAGTGTTGGGGGAGAGTGTCTCAGTGCTGGGGGGGGGAGTGTGTCTCAGTGCTGGGGGGGGGGAGTGTCTCAGTGCTGGGGGGGGGAGTGTCTCAGTGTTGGGGGAGAGTGTCTCAGTGCTGGGGGGGGAGTGTCTCTGTGCTGGGGGGGGAGTGTCTCAGTGTTGGGGGGGAGTGTCTCAGTGCTGGGGGGGGAGTGTCTCAGTGCTGGGGGGAGAGTGTCTCAGTGCTGGGGGGGGGAGTGTCTCAGTGCTGGGGCGGAGTGTCTCAGTGTTGGGGGAGAGTGTCTCAGTGCTGGGGGGGGAGTGTGTCTCAGTGCTGGGGGGGGGAGTGTCTCAGTGCTGGGGGGGGAGTGTCTCAGTGTTGGGGGAGAGTGTCTCAGTGCTGGGGGGAGAGTGTCTCAGTGCTGGGGGGAGAGTGTCTCAGTGCTGGGGGGGGGAGTGTCTCAGTGTTGGGGGGGGAGTGTGTCTCAGTGCTGGGGGGGGGGGGGAGTGTCTCAGTGCTGGGGCGGAGTGTCTCAGTGTTGGGGAGAGTGTCTCAGTGCTGGGGGGGGAGTGTGTCTCAGTGCTGGGGGCGGGAGTGTCTCAGTGCTGGGGGGGAGTGTCTCAGTGTTGGGGGAGAGTGTCTCAGTGCTGGGGGGAGAGTGTCTCAGTGCTGGGGGGAGAGTGTCTCAGTGCTGGGGGGGGGGAGTGTCTCAGTGCTGGGGGGGGGGGAGTGTCTCAGTGCTGGGGCGGAGTGTCTCAGTGTTGGGGGAGAGTGTCTCAGTGCTGGGGGGGGGAGAGTGTCTCAGTGCTGGGGGGGGGAGTGTCTCAGTGCTGGGGGGGGTGTCTCAGTGCTGGGGGGGAGTGTCTCAGTGCTGGGGGGGGGAGTGTCTCAGTGCTGGGGGGAGAGTGTCTCAGTGCTGGGGGGGGGAGTGTCTCAGTGCTGGGGGGGGTGTCTCAGTGCTGGGGGGGTGTCTCAGTGCTGGGGGGGAGAGTGTCTCAGTGCTGGGGGAGTGTGTCTCAGTGCTGGGGGGGGGGGGGAGTGTCTCAGTGCTGGGGGGGAGTGTCTCAGTGCTGGGGGGGAGTGTCTCAGTGCTGGGGGGGGAGTGTCTCAGTGCTGGGGGGAGAGTGTCTCAGTGCTGGGGAGAGTGTCTCAGTGCTGGGGGAGTGTGTCTCAGTGCTGGGGGGGGGAGTGTCTCAGTGCTGGGGGGGGGAGTGTCTCAGTGCTGGGGGGGAGTGTCTCAGTGCTGGGGCGGAGTGTCTCAGTGTTGGGGGAGAGTGTCTCAGTGCTGGGGGGGTGTCTCAGTGCTGGGGGGGAGTGTCTCAGTGCTGGGGGGGAGTGTCTCAGTGCTGGGGGGGAGAGTGTCTCAGTGCTGGGGGGGAGAGTGTCTCAGTGCTGGGGGGGGGAGTGTCTCAGTGTTGGGGGAGAGTGTCTCAGTGCTGGGGGGGGAGTGTGTCTCAGTGCTGGGGGGGGGAGTGTCTCAGTGCTGGGGGGGGGGGAGAGTGTCTCAGTGCTGGGGCGGAGTGTCTCAGTGTTGGGGGAGAGTGTCTCAGTGCTGGGGGGGGGAGTGTGTCTCAGTGTTGGGGGAGAGTGTCTCAGTGCTGGGGGGGGAGTGTCTCTGTGCTGGGGGGGGGGAGTGTCTCAGTGCTGGGGGGGGGGGAGTGTCTCAGTGTTGGGGGAGAGTGTCTCAGTGCTGGGGGGGGAGTGTCTCTGTGCTGGGGGGGGAGTGTCTCAGTGTTGGGGGGGAGTGTCTCAGTGTTGGGGGGGGAGTGTCTCAGTGCTGGGGGGGGGGGGGAGTGTCTCAGTGCTGGGGCGGAGTGTCTCGGTGTTGGGGGGGGGAGAGTGTCTCAGTGCTGGGGGGGGGGAGTGTGTCTCAGTGCTGGGGGGGGAGTGTCTCAGTTCTGGGGGGGGGGGGGAGTGTCTCAGTGCTGGGGTGGAGTGTCTCAGTGCTGGGGAGAGAGTATCTCAGTTCTGGGGGAGAGTATCTCAGTGCTGGGGGGGAGTGTCTCAGTGCTGGGGGGGGGAGTGTCTCAGTTCTGGGGGGGGGGGGAGTGTCTCAGTGCTGGGGGGAGTGTGTCTCAGTGCTGGGGGGGGAGTGTCTCAGTGCTGGGGGGGGGAGTGTCTCAGTGCTGGGGCGGAGTGTCTCAGTGCTGGGGGGGGGAGTGTCTCAGTGCTGGGGCGGAGTGTCTCAGTGCTGGGGGGAGAGTGTCTCAGTGCTGGGGGGGGAGTGTCTCAGTGCTGGGGGGGGAGTGTCTCAGTGCTGGGGGGGGGGAGTGTCTCAGTGCTGGGGGGGGGGAGTGTCTCAGTGCTGGGGGGGAGAGTGTCTCAGTGCTGGGGGGGAGAGTGTCTCAGTGCTGGGGGGAGAGTGTCTCAGTGCTGGGGGGGGGAGTGTCTCAGTGCTGGGGGGGGAGTGTCTCAGTGCTGGGGGGGGAGTGTCTCAGTGCTGGGGGGGAGAGTGTCTCAGTGCTGGGGGGAGAGTGTCTCAGTGCTGGGGGGGGAGTGTCTCAGTGCTGGGGGGGAGTGTCTCAGTGCTGGGGGGGAGTGTCTCAGTGCTGGGGGGGGAGTGTCTCAGTGCTGGGGGGGGAGTGTCTCAGTGCTGGGGCGGAGTGTCTCAGTGTTGGGGGGGAGTGTCTCAGTGTTGGGGGAGAGTGTCTCAGTGCTGGGGGGGAGTGTCTCAGTGCTGGGGGGGGAGTGTCTCAGTGCTGGGGGGGAGTGTCTCAGTGCTGGGGGGGAGTGTCTCAGTGCTGGGGGGGAGTGTCTCAGTGCTGGGGGGGGAGTGTCTCAGTGCTGGGGGGGAGTGTCTCAGTGCTGGGGGGGAGTGTCTCAGTGTTGGGGGAGAGTGTCTCAGTGCTGGGGGGGAGTGTCTCAGTGCTGGGGGGGGAGTGTCTCAGTGCTGGGGGGGAGTGTCTCAGTGCTGGGGGGGAGTGTCTCAGTGTTGGGGGAGAGTGTCTCAGTGCTGGGGGGGAGTGTCTCAGTGCTGGGGGGGGGAGTGTCTCAGTGCTGGGGGGGGAGTGTCTCAGTGCTGGGGGGGAGTGCCTCAGTGCTGGGGGGGAGTGTCTCAGTGCTGGGGGGGAGAGTGTCTCAGTGCTGGGGGGGAGAGTGTCTCAGTGCTGGGGGGGGAGTGTCTCAGTGCTGGGGGGGGAGTGTCTCAGTGCTGGGGGGGAGTGTCTCAGTGCTGGGGGGGAGAGTGTCTCAGTGCTGGGGGGGAGAGTGTCTCAGTGCTGGGGGGGGGGAGAGTGTCTCAGTGCTGGGGCGGAGTGTCTCAGTGTTGGGGGAGAGTGTCTCAGTGCTGGGGGGGGGAGTGTGTCTCAGTGCTGGGGGGGGGAGTGTCTCAGTGCTGGGGGGGGGAGTGTCTCAGTGTTGGGGGAGAGTGTCTCAGTGCTGGGGGGGGAGTGTCTCTGTGCTGGGGGGGGAGTGTCTCAGTGTTGGGGGGGAGTGTCTCAGTGCTGGGGGGGGAGTGTCTCAGTGCTGGGGGGAGAGTGTCTCAGTGCTGGGGGGGGGAGTGTCTCAGTGCTGGGGCGGAGTGTCTCAGTGTTGGGGGAGAGTGTCTCAGTGCTGGGGGGGGAGTGTGTCTCAGTGCTGGGGGGGGGAGTGTCTCAGTGCTGGGGGGGGAGTGTCTCAGTGTTGGGGGAGAGTGTCTCAGTGCTGGGGGGAGAGTGTCTCAGTGCTGGGGGGAGAGTGTCTCAGTGCTGGGGGGAGAGTGTCTCAGTGCTGGGGGGGGGAGTGTCTCAGTGTTGGGGGGGGAGTGTGTCTCAGTGCTGGGGGGGGGGGGGGGAGTGTCTCAGTGCTGGGGCGGAGTGTCTCAGTGTTGGGGAGAGTGTCTCAGTGCTGGGGGGGGAGTGTGTCTCAGTGCTGGGGGCGGGAGTGTCTCAGTGCTGGGGGGGAGTGTCTCAGTGTTGGGGGAGAGTGTCTCAGTGCTGGGGGGAGAGTGTCTCAGTGCTGGGGGGAGAGTGTCTCAGTGCTGGGGGGGGGGGAGTGTCTCAGTGCTGTGGGGGGGGGAGTGTCTCAGTGCTGGGGCGGAGTGTCTCAGTGCTGGGGGGGAGTGTCTCAGTGCTGGGGGGGGAGTGTCTCAGTGCTGGGGGGAGAGTGTCTCAGTGCTGGGGGGGGGAGTGTCTCAGTGCTGGGGGGGGTGTCTCAGTGCTGGGGGGGTGTCTCAGTGCTGGGGGGGAGAGTGTCTCAGTGCTGGGGGAGTGTGTCTCAGTGCTGGGGGGGGGGGGAGTGTCTCAGTGCTGGGGGGGAGTGTCTCAGTGCTGGGGGGGGAGTGTCTCAGTGCTGGGGGGAGAGTGTCTCAGTGCTGGGGAGAGTGTCTCAGTGCTGGGGGAGTGTGTCTCAGTGCTGGGGGGGGGAGTGTCTCAGTGCTGGGGGGGGGAGTGTCTCAGTGCTGGGGGGGAGTGTCTCAGTGCTGGGGCGGAGTGTCTCAGTGTTGGGGGAGAGTGTCTCAGTGCTGGGGGGGTGTCTCAGTGCTGGGGGGGAGTGTCTCAGTGCTGGGGGGGAGTGTCTCAGTGCTGGGGGGGAGAGTGTCTCAGTGCAGGGGGGGAGAGTGTCTCAGTGCTGGGGGGGGGAGTGTCTCAGTGTTGGGGGAGAGTGTCTCAGTGCTGGGGGGGGAGTGTGTCTCAGTGCTGGGGGGGGGAGTGTCTCAGTGCTGGGGGGGGGGGAGAGTGTCTCAGTGCTGGGGCGGAGTGTCTCAGTGTTGGGGGAGAGTGTCTCAGTGCTGGGGGGGGGAGTGTGTCTCAGTGTTGGGGGAGAGTGTCTCAGTGCTGGGGGGGGAGTGTCTCTGTGCTGGGGGGGGGAGTGTCTCAGTGCTGGGGGGGGGGGAGTGTCTCAGTGTTGGGGGAGAGTGTCTCAGTGCTGGGGGGGGAGTGTCTCTGTGCTGGGGGGGGAGTGTCTCAGTGTTGGGGGGGAGTGTCTCAGTGCTGGGGCGGAGTGTCTCGGTGTTGGGGGGGGAGAGTGTCTCAGTGCTGGGGGGGGGGAGTGTGTCTCAGTGCTGGGGGGGGGGGAGTGTCTCAGTGCTGGGGGGGAGTGTCTCAGTGTTGGGGGGGAGTGTCTCAGTGCTGGGGGGGGGGGAGTGTCTCAGTGCTGGGGGGGAGTGTCTCAGTGTTGGGGGAGAGTGTCTCAGTGCTGGGGGGGAGAGTGTCTCAGTGCTGGGGGGGAGTGTCTCAGTGCTGGGGGGAGAGTGTCTCAGTGCTGGGGCGGAGTGTCTCAGTGTTGGGGAGAGTGTCTCAGTGCTGGGGGGGGAGTGTGTCTCAGTGCTGGGGGCGGGAGTGTCTCAGTGCTGGGGGGGAGTGTCTCAGTGTTGGGGGAGAGTGTCTCAGTGCTGGGGGGAGAGTGTCTCAGTGCTGGGGGGAGAGTGTCTCAGTGCTGGGGGGGGGGAGTGTCTCAGTGCTGTGGGGGGGGGAGTGTCTCAGTGCTGGGGCGGAGTGTCTCAGTGCTGGGGGGGAGTGTCTCAGTGCTGGGGGGGGAGTGTCTCAGTGCTGGGGGGAGAGTGTCTCAGTGCTGGGGGGGGGAGTGTCTCAGTGCTGGGGGGGGTGTCTCAGTGCTGGGGGGGTGTCTCAGTGCTGGGGGGGAGAGTGTCTCAGTGCTGGGGGAGTGTGTCTCAGTGCTGGGGGGGGGGGGAGTGTCTCAGTGCTGGGGGGGAGTGTCTCAGTGCTGGGGGGTAGTGTCTCAGTGCTGGGGGGGGAGTGTCTCAGTGCTGGGGGGAGAGTGTCTCAGTGCTGGGGAGAGTGTCTCAGTGCTGGGGGAGTGTGTCTCAGTGCTGGGGGGGGGAGTGTCTCAGTGCTGGGGGGGGGAGTGTCTCAGTGCTGGGGGGGAGTGTCTCAGTGCTGGGGCGGAGTGTCTCAGTGTTGGGGGAGAGTGTCTCAGTGCTGGGGGGGTGTCTCAGTGCTGGGGGGGAGTGTCTCAGTGCTGGGGGGGAGTGTCTCAGTGCTGGGGGGGAGAGTGTCTCAGTGCAGGGGGGGAGAGTGTCTCAGTGCTGGGGGGGGGAGTGTCTCAGTGTTGGGGGAGAGTGTCTCAGTGCTGGGGGGGGAGTGTGTCTCAGTGCTGGGGGGGGGAGTGTCTCAGTGCTGGGGGGGGGGGAGAGTGTCTCAGTGCTGGGGCGGAGTGTCTCAGTGTTGGGGGAGAGTGTCTCAGTGCTGGGGGGGGGAGTGTGTCTCAGTGTTGGGGGAGAGTGTCTCAGTGCTGGGGGGGGAGTGTCTCTGTGCTGGGGGGGGGAGTGTCTCAGTGCTGGGGGGGGGGGAGTGTCTCAGTGTTGGGGGAGAGTGTCTCAGTGCTGGGGGGGGAGTGTCTCTGTGCTGGGGGGGAGTGTCTCAGTGTTGGGGGGGAGTGTCTCAGTGCTGGGGCGGAGTGTCTCGGTGTTGGGGGGGGAGAGTGTCTCAGTGCTGGGGGGGGGGAGTGTGTCTCAGTGCTGGGGGGGGGGGGAGTGTCTCAGTGCTGGGGGGGGAGTGTCTCAGTGTTGGGGGGGAGTGTCTCAGTGCTGGGGGGGGGGAGTGTCTCAGTGCTGGGGGGGAGTGTCTCAGTGTTGGGGGAGAGTGTCTCAGTGCTGGGGGGGAGAGTGTCTCAGTGCTGGGGGGGAGTGTCTCAGTGCTGGGGGGAGAGTGTCTCAGTGCTGGGGGGGGAGTGTCTCAGTGTTGGGGGGGGAGTGTGTCTCAGTGCTGGGGGGGGGGGTGTCTCAGTGCTGGGGGGGGGGGAGTGTCTCAGTGCTGGGGCGGAGTGTCTCAGTGTTGGGGGAGAGTGTCTCAGTGCTGGGGGGGGGGAGAGTGTCTCAGTGCTGGGGGGGGGGAGAGTGTCTCAGTGCTGGGGGGGGGAGTGTCTCAGTGCTGGGGGGGAAGAGTGTCTCAGTGCTGGGGGGGAGAGTGTCTCAGTGCTGGGGGGGGGGGAGAGTGTCTCAGTGCTGGGGCGGAGTGTCTCAGTGTTGGGGGAGAGTGTCTCAGTGCTGGGGGGGGGAAGAGTGTCTCAGTGCTGGGGGGGGGGAGTGTCTCAGTGCTGGGGGGGGTGTCTCAGTGCTGGGGGGGAGTGTCTCAGTGCTGGGGGGGGAGTGTCTCAGTGCTGGGGGAGAGTGTCTCAGTGCTGGGGGGAGAGTGTCTCAGTGCTGGGGGGGAGTGTCTCAGTGCTGGGGGGGAGTGTCTCAGTGCTGGGGGAGAGTGTCTCAGTGCTGGGGGGAGAGTGTCTCAGTGCTGGGGGGGGGGAGTGTCTCAGTGCTGGGGGAGAGTGTCTCAGTGCTGGGGGGAGAGTGTCTCAGTGCTGGGGGGGGGAGTGTCTCAGTGCTGGGGGGGGTGTCTCAGTGCTGGGGGGGGGTGTCTCAGTGCTGGGGGGGGGAGTGTCTCAGTGCTGGGGGAGAGTGTCTCAGTGCTGGGGGGAGAGTGTCTCAGTGCTGGGGGGGGGGGAGTGTCTCAGTGCTGGGGGGGGTGTCTCAGTGCTGGGGGGGGGTGTCTCAGTGCTGGGGGGGAGAGTGTCTCAGTGCTGGGGGAGTGTGTCTCAGTGCTGGGGGGGGAGTGTCTCAGTGCTGGGGGGAGAGTGTCTCAGTGCTGGGGGGGGGGAGTGTCTCAGTGCTGGGGGGGGTGTCTCAGTGCTGGGGGGGGGGTGTCTCAGTGCTGGGGGGGAGTGTATCAGTGCTGGGGGGTGTGTCTCAGTGCTGGGGCGGAGTGTCTCAGTGCTGGGGGGTGTGTCTCAGTGCTGGGGGGGGGGTGTCTCAGTGCTGGGGGGGGAGTGTCTCTGTGCTGGGGGGGAGAGTGTCTCAGTGCTGGGGCGGAGTGTCTCAGTGTTGGGGGAGAGTGTCTCAGTGCTGGGGGGGGAGTGTGTCTCAGTGCTGGGGGGGGGAGAGTGTCTCAGTGCTGGGGGGGGGTGTGTGTCTCAGTGCTGGGGGGGGGGAGTGTCTCAGTGCTGGGGGGGGTGTCTCAGTGCTGGGGGGGAGAGTGTCTCAGTGCTGGGGGGAGAGTGTCTCAGTGCTGGGGGGGAGAGTGTCTCAGTGCTGGGGGGAGAGTGTCTCAGTGCTGGGGGGGGGGTGTCTCAGTGCTGGGGGGGGTGTCTCAGTGCTGGGGGGGAGAGTGTCTCAGTGCTGGGGGAGTGTGTCTCAGTGCTGGGGGGGGGGGGGAGTGTCTCAGTGCTGGGGGGAGAGTGTCTCAGTGCTGGGGGGGGAGTGTCTCAGTGCTGGGGGGGGGTGTCTCAGTGCTGGGGGGGGGTGTCTCAGTGCTGGGGGGGAGTGTCTCAGTGCTGGGGGGGAGTGTCTCAGTGTTGGGGGGGAGTGTCTCAGTGTTGGGGGGGGAGTGTCTCAGTGCTGGGGGGGGGAGTGTGTCTCAGTGCTGGGGGAGAGTGTCTCAGTGCTGGGGCGGAGTGTCTCAGTGTTGGGGGGGAATGTCTCAGTGCTGGGGGGGGAGTGTGTCTCAGTGCTGGGGGAGAGTGTCTCACTGCTGGGGGGGAGTGTCTCAGTGCTGGGGGGGAGTGTCTCAGTGCTGGCAGGGGAGTGTCTCAGTGCTGGGGGAGAGTGTCTCACTGCTGGGGGGGAGTGTCTCAGTGCTGGGGGGGAGTGTCTCAGTGCTGGGGGGGAGTGTCTCAGTGCTGGCGGGGGAGTGTCTCAGTGCTGGGGGAAGAGTGTCTCAGTGCTGGGGGAGAGTGTCTCAGTGCTGGGGGGGGGAGTGTCTCAGTGCTGGGGGAGAGTGTCTCAGTGCTGGGGGGAAGAGTGTCTCAGTGCTGGGGGGGAGTGTCTCAGTGCTGGGGGGGAGTGTCTCAGTGCTGGGGGGGGGGAGTGTCTCAGTGCTGGGGGGGAGTGTCTCAGTGTTGGGGGGAGTGTCTCAGTGCTGGGGGGGAGTGTCTCAGTGCTGGGGGGGAATGTCTCAGTGCTGGGGGGGGGAGTGTCTCAGTGTTGGGGGGGAGTGTCTCAGTGCTGGGGGGGGGAGTGTCTCAGTGCTGGGGGGGAGTGTCTCAGTGCTGGGGGGGAGAGAGTGTCTCAGTGCTGGGGGGGGGAGAGTGTCTCAGTGCTGGGGGGCGAATGTCTCAGTGCTGGGGGGGAGTGTCTCAGTGCTGGGGGGGGGGGAGTGTCTCTGTGCTGGGGGGGGAGTGTCTCAGTGCTGGGGGAGAATGTCTCAGTGCTGGGGGGGGAGTGTCTCAGTGCTGGGGGGAGAGTGTCTCAGTGCTGGGGGGGGGTGTCTCAGTGCTGGGGGGGGAGAGTGTCTCTGTGCTGGGGGGGGGGAGTGTCTCAGTGCTGGGGGAGAATGTCTCAGTGCTGGGGGGGAGTGTCTCAGTGCTGGGGGGAGAGTGTCTCAGTGCTGGGGGGGGAGTGTCTCAGTGCTGGGGGGAGAGTGTCTCAGTGCTGGGGGGGGGAGTGTCTCAGTGCTGGGGGGGGGAGTGTCTCAGTGCTGGGGGGGGAGAGTGTCTCTGTGCTGGGGGGGGAGTGTCTCAGTGCTGGGGGGGAGTGTCTCAGTGCTGGGGGAGAATGTCTCAGTGTTGGGGGGGAGTGTCTCAGTGTTGGGGGGGAGTGTCTCAGTGCTGGGGGAGAATGTCTCAGTGCTGGGGGGGGGGAGTGTCTCAGTGCTGGGGGAGAGTGTCTCAGTGCTGGGGGAGAATGTCTCAGTGCTGGGGGGGAGTGTCTCAGTGTTGGGGGGGAGTGTCTCAGTGCTGGGCGAGAATGTCTCAGTGCTGGGGGGGGGAGTGTCTCAGTGCTGGGGGGGGAGAGTGTCTCAGTGCTGGGGGAGAGTGTCTCAGTGCTGGGGGGGGAGAGTGTCTCAGTGCTGGGGGAGTGTCTCAGTGCTGGGGGAGAGTGTCTCAGTGCTGGGGGAGTGTCTCAGTGCTGGGGGGGGGAGTGTCTCAGTGCTGGGGGGAGAGTGTCTCAGTGCTGGGGGGGGGAGTGTCTCAGTGCTGGGGGGGGAGTGTCTCAGTGCTGGGGGGGGAGTGTCTCAGTGCTGGGGGGGGTGTCTCAGTGCTGGGGGGGGGGAGTGTCTCAGTGCTGGGGGGGAGTGTCTCAGTGCTGGGGGGGAGTGTCTCAGTGCTGGGGGGGGAGTGTCTCAGTGCTGGGGGGGAGTGTCTCAGTGCTGGGGGGAGAGTGTCTCAGTGCTGGGGGGGGTGTGTCTCAGTGCTGGGGGGGGAGTGTCTCAGTGCTGGGGGGGGAGTGTCTCAGTGCTGGGGGAGAGTGTCTCAGTGCTGGGGGGAAGAGTGTCTCAGTGCTGGGGGGGAGTGTCTCAGTGCTGGGGGGGAGTGTCTCAGTGCTGGGGGGGGGAGTGTCTCAGTGCTGGGGGGGAGTGTCTCAGTGCTGGGGGGGAGTGTCTCAGTGTTGGGGGGAGTGTCTCAGTGCTGGGGGGGAGTGTCTCAGTGCTGGGGGGGAATGTCTCAGTGCTGGGGGGGGAGTGTCTCAGTGTTGGGGGGGAGTGTCTCAGTGCTGGGGGGGGGGAGTGTCTCAGTGCTGGGGGGGAGTGTCTCAGTGCTGGGGGGGAGAGAGTGTCTCAGTGCTGGGGGGGGGGAGAGTGTCTCAGTGCTGGGGGGCGAATGTCTCAGTGCTGGGGGGGGGGGAGTGTCTCAGTGCTGGGGGGGGGGAGTGTCTCTGTGCTGGGGGGGGAGTGTCTCAGTGCTGGGGGAGAATGTCTCAGTGCTGGGGGGGGAGTGTCTCAGTGCTGGGGGGAGAGTGTCTCAGTGCTGGGGGGGGGTGTCTCAGTGCTGGGGGGGGAGAGTGTCTCTGTGCTGGGGGGGGGGAGTGTCTCAGTGCTGGGGGAGAATGTCTCAGTGCTGGGGGGGAGTGTCTCAGTGCTGGGGGGGAGTGTCTCAGTGCTGGGGGGAGAGTGTCTCAGTGCTGGGGGGAGAGTGTCTCAGTGCTGGGGGGGGAGTGTCTCAGTGCTGGGGGGAGAGTGTCTCAGTGCTGGGGGGGGAGTGTCTCAGTGCTGGGGGGGAGTGTCTCAGTGTTGGGGGGGAGTGTCTCAGTGCTGGGGGGGGGAGTGTCTCAGTGCTGGGGGGGAGTGTCTCAGTGCTGGGGGGGAGAGAGTGTCTCAGTGCTGGGGGGGGGAGAGTGTCTCAGTGCTGGGGGGCGAATGTCTCAGTGCTGGGGGGGAGTGTCTCAGTGCTGGGGGGGGGGGAGTGTCTCTGTGCTGGGGGGGGAGTGTCTCAGTGCTGGGGGAGAGTGTCTCAGTGCTGGGGGGGGGGAGTGTCTCAGTGCTGGGGGAGAGTGTCTCAGTGCTGGGGGGGGGGTGTCTCAGTGCTGGGGGGGGGAGTGTCTCAGTGCTGGGGGGGGGAGTGTCTCAGTGCTGGGGGGGGAGTGTCTCAGTGCTGGGGGGGGAGTGTCTCAGTGCTGGGGGGGGAGTGTCTCAGTGCTGGGGGGAGAGTGTCTCAGTGCTGGGGGGGGGAGTGTCTCAGTGCTGGGGGGGGAGTGTCTCAGTGCTGGGGGGGGGAGTGTCTCAGTGCTGGGGGGGGGAGTGTCTCAGTGCTGGGGGGGGGAGTGTCTCAGTGCTGGGGGGGGGAGTGTCTCAGTGCTGGGGGGGAGTGTCTCAGTGGGGGGACTGTCAGAGACGTCGCACGAGCATGCGCGCTGGCATCACCTCCCCCACCGCCGCCTGCCCGAAGCGTTGCGCGCGCTGCCCCACCCGCGCTCCTCGTGACCTGAAGTCTACGCCTGCGCGATGCCGGCCCGCCGTTAGCGCGCATGCGTCGCTGGCGCAGACGGTCGCCCGTGTACGCCTGCGCGTGGCCGGCCGGCCCGACCGTTGGCGCGCATGCCCGCCTCGACCGCGCTTTCCCGCCCGGCGCCTGCGCAGTGCCATTGCGGCCTGGGCGGGAGGGCCGGATGGCGATGTGCGAGGACGTGCTGCTGTGCAACTTCGCCAAGTGCCGCGCCAAGCTGTCGGGCTTCGCCTGGGTGACCGCCTGCTCGCACGTCTTCTGCGACCAGCACGGCAGCGGCGAGTTCAGCCGCTCGCCCGCCCTGTGCCCGGCCTGCCAGAGCGCGCTGGCCGGCAAGCTGGACATCGTCCGCACCGAGCTCAGCCCGTCCGAGGAGTACAAGGCCATGGTGCTGTCCGGCCTGCGGCCCGAGCTCATCCTCGACATCGCGTCGCGGGCGCTCGCCTTCTGGACCTACCAGGTCAGCTGACCCGCGGCTGCAGCGCCCCCCTGCGGCCGGGAGGGTCGGTGACACCCCGCTCCCACACCGCCCCCTGCGGCCGGGAGGGTCGGTGACACCCCGCTCCCACACCGCCCCCTCTGGCCGGGAGGGTCGGTGACACCCAACTCACACACCGCCCCCCTGCGGCCGGGAGGGTCGGTGACTCCTCCCCCCTCCCTCCGCCGCACACACCCCCCCCCTCCCTCAGCGTCACACACCGCCCCCTGTGGCCGGGAGGGTCGGTGACCGCCCCCCTCACACACCGCCCCCTGTGGCCGGGAGGGTCGGTGACCGCCCCCTGTGGCCGGGAGGGTCGGTGACCGCCCCCCTCACACACCGCCCCCTGTGGCCGGGAGGGTCGGTGACCGCCCCCTGTGGCCGGGAGGGTCGGTGACCGCCCCCCTCACACACCGCCCCCTGTGGCCGGGAGGGTCGGTGACCGCCCCCCTCACACACCGCCCCCTGTGGCCGGGAGGGTCGGTGACCGCCCCCTGTGGCCGGGAGGGTCGGTGACCGCCCCCTGTGGCCGGGAGGGTCGGTGACCGCCCCCCTCACACACCGCCCCCTGTGGCCGGGAGGGTCGGTGACCGCCCCCCTCACACACCGCCCCCTGTGGCCGGGAGGGTCGGTGACCGCCCCCTGTGGCAGGGAGGGTCGGTGACCGCCCCCTGTGGCCGGGAGGGTCGGTGACCGCCCCCCTCACACACCGCCCCCTCTGGCCGGGAGGGTCGGTGACCGCCCCCCTCACACACCGCCCCCTGTGGCCGGGAGGGTCGGTGACCGCCCCCCTGTGGCCGGGAGGGTCGGTGACCGCCCCCCTCACACACCGCCCCCTGTGGCCGGGAGGGTCGGTGACCGCCCCCTGTGGCCGGGAGGGTCGGTGACCGCCCCCCTCACACACCGCCCCCTGTGGCCGGGAGGGTCGGTGACCGCCCCCTGTGGCCGGGAGGGTCGGTGACCGCCCCCTGTGGCCGGGAGGGTCGGTGACCGCCCCCTGTGGCCGGGAGGGTCGGTGACCGCCCCCCCTCACACACCGCCCCCTGTGGCCGGGAGGGTCAGTGACCGCCCCCTGTGGCCGGGAGGGTCGGTGACCGCCCCCCTCACACACCGCCCCCTGTGGCCGGGAGGGTCGGTGACCGCCCCCTGTGGCCGGGAGGGTCGGTGACCGCCCCCCTCACACACCGCCCCCTGTGGCCGGGAGGGTCAGTGACCGCCCCCTGTGGCCGGGAGGGTCGGTGACCGCCCCCTGTGGCCGGGAGGGTCGGTGACCGCCCCCTGTGGCCAGGAGGGTCGGTGACCGCCCCCCTCACACACCGCCCCCTGTGGCCGGGAGGGTCGGTGACCGCCCCCCCTCACACACCGCCCCCTGTGGCCGGGAGGGTCAGTGACCGCCCCCTGTGGCCGGGAGGGTCGGTGACCGCCCCCCTCACACACCGCCCCCTGTGGCCGGGAGGGTCGGTGACCGCCCCCTGTGGCCGGGAGGGTCGGTGACCGCCCCCCTCACACACCGCCCCCTGTGGCCGGGAGGGTCAGTGACCGCCCCCTGTGGCCGGGAGGGTCGGTGACCGCCCCCCTCACACACCGCCCCCTGTGGCCGGGAGGGTCGGTGACCGCCCCCTGTGGCCGGGAGGGTCGGTGACCGCCCCCCTCACACACCGCCCCCTGTGGCCGGGAGGGTCGGTGACCGCCCCCCTCACAGACCGCCCCCTGTGGCCGGGAGTGTCGGTGACCGCCCCCCTCACACACCGCCCCCTGTGGCCGGGAGGGTCGGTGACCGCCCCCTCACACACCGCCCCCTGTGGCCGGGAGGGTCGGTGACCCCCTTGTCACACACCGCCCCCTCTGGCCGGGAGGGTCAGTAATGTTCCGGTTGGTTTGGCCGATTGGACCGGAAAGGGCAGCTATGATACGGAACGTGGAGAGTGCCCCGGGGGGTAGTTTCCTAGAGCATTGTGTCATGGACCCAGCCGGGAATCTTGGAACCTGCCGCTGGTCAATGAAGCGGGTTTGATGAATGGTCTGAGAATGCAAGATCCCCTGGGGAATAGTGATCATAACGTGATGGGGATTCAACATTCGGTTCGAGAGTGAGAAACCGGGATCAGAAACAACAGTTAAATTAAGGGAACGGAACGAAAGAAGGGTGGAGTTAGGGGGAGTGAACCGGGTGGATGGATTAGCAGGAAGGACAATAACCAGGCATTGGCAGGCGTGCGGGGGGGGGGGTCACTCAGGACTCTCAGGCAAAAATACATCGCGGAACGGTTGAAGGGGAGGGACGAACCAACCACGGCTAGCCCAGGAAGGAGACGACTGATTCAAAGGGAAGAGTTGATCAGTCAAGAGCCAGTCACGTGGTATTAGACCGATTAATGGGGCAAAAGGCTGCGAAATGCTCCAGCCCCAAAGACTTGGGTCCTAATAGAGGGAGTTAAGGAGATAGTGGATGCATCAGGTCGTACGTTTCCCAAAATGTTTGGATTCTGGATATGGATGCTTCAGACAGGACAGAGAGGGAAGTAAAAGAGGTGGGGCGTGGGGTGTGATGGGGGGGGGGGATGATATCACGGCTGTGCTAAAGGAGGACACTCTGGAGGGCTTGAGCAGTGAGGCATTATGAGGAACAAGAAGGGTGCAGTTACATTGTTGGGGCTGTATTACGGGCCTCCCAACAGGGAACGTGAGGTAGAAGAACAAATAGATAAACAGATTATGGAAAGATGTAGAGGCAACAGGGTGGTGGTGATGGGAGATTTTAATTTTCCCAACATTGACTGGGATACACTTAGGGTCAGAGGTCAGGACTGGGGAGAATTTGTAAGGAGCGTCCAGGAATGTTTTCTAGAGCAGTATGTCAATAGTCCGACAAGGGAAGGGGCCATATTGGACCTGGTGTTGGGGAATGCGCCAGGCATTCAAAGGTAGGTTAAAGATAGTGCAGGATAGGCATGTCCCGTTGAAAGGCAAGATTCGTGAACCATGGATGACAGGAGAAATTGTGTGACTAGCCAAGAGGAAAAGGGAAGCGTACATAAGATCCAGGCAGCTAAGAACAGAACAGGCCCTGGAGGAATATCGGGACAGTAGGACCAATCTTAAACAAGGAATCAAGCAGGCTAAAAGGGGTCATGAAATAACTTTAATGAGCAGAATTAAGGAGAATCCCAAGGCCTTTTATTCATATATAAGAAGCAAGAGGATAAGTAGAGAAAGGGTTGGTCCACTAAAGGAATAAGGAAGGAAGGTTGTGTGTGAAACCTGAGAAAATGGGTGAGATTCTGAAAGATTACTTTGCATCAGTGTTCAGAGAGGAGAGGGACACCGTGAATGTTGAGATTAGAGACAGAAGTTTGTTTACTCTGGATCACGTTGACACAAGGAGGGAAGATGTGTTGGGTAGGCTAAAGGATATTAAGGTGGACAAATCCCCAGGACCAGATGGGATCTATCCCAGGTTGCTGAGGGAGGCGAGAGGGGAAATAGCTGGGGCCCTGACAGATATCTTTGTAGCATCCTTAAATACAGGTGAGGTGCTGGAGGACTGGAGAGTTGCTAATGTTGTACCCCTGTACAAGAAAGGTAGTAGGGATATTCTGGGTGACTACAGGCCAGTGAGCCTATCGTCAGTGGTGGGAAAGTTGCTGCAGAAGGTACTGAGGGATGGAACCTATTTATATTTGGAAGAGAATGGGCTTATCTGTGATAGGCAACACGGGTTTTATGCCGGGGAGACCTTACCAACTTAATAGAGTTCTTTGAGGAAGTGACCGAGTTGATAGATGAAGGAAGGGCTGTAGATGTCATATACATGGACTTTAGTAAGGCGTTTGATAAGGTTCCCCATGGCAGACTAATGGAGAAAGTGAAGTCACATGGTGTGCAGGATGTTCTGGCTAGGTGGATAAGGAACTGGTTGAGCAACAGGAGACAGAGAGTAGGAGTTGAAGGCAGTTTCTCCAAATGGAGAAAGGCGACCAGTGGTGTTCCACAGGGGTCAGTGTTGGGGCCACTGTTGTTTGTGATCTACATAAATGATCTGGAAGAGGGCACTGTTGGTCTGATCAGCAAGTTTGCTGATGACACAAAGATTGGTGGAGTAGCAGAAAGCATAAGGGACTGTCAGAGAATACAGGAGGGTATAGATAGACTGGAGAGTTGGGCGGGGAAGTGGCAAATGTGAGGTGATGCATTGTGGGAAGTCTAATTCTAGAGTGAACTACACAGTAAATGGAAGAGCCTTGGGAAAAGTTGATGGGCAGAGAGATCTGGGAGTGCAGGTCCATTGTACCCTGAAGGTGGCTGCACAGGTGGATAGAGTGGGCACGAAGGCATATGGTATGCTTGCCTTCATCGGATAGGGTATTGAGTATAAGAGCTGGCAGGTCATGTTAAAATTGTACAAGACATTGGTTCAGCCGCATTTCGAATACTGTGTACAGTTCTGGTCGCCACATTACGTGTTGGAGACGGTACAGGGAAGGTTTACGAGGATGTTGCCTGGTGTGGAAGGGGCTAGCTATGAAGAGAGGCTGAGTAGGTTGGTTTCATTAGATAAAAGGAGGTTGAGGGGGGACATGATTGAGGGGAGCAGAGGGATCCAGATGCTTAGGAATTGGGCGACAGGTTTAGACAGGGGATTTGGATCGGCTCAGGCTTGGAGGGCTGAAGGGCCTATTCCTGGGCTGTAAATTTTCTTTGTTCTCTGGAGAAGTGCAAGAGGATTGGCAAACTACCAACGTGACACCCCCTATTGACTGGTTAGAGATTTTCAAGGAAGTCTCAATCAGGGTGGATCAAGGGGAACCAGTAGACGTGCTGTATTTCGACTTCCCAGAAGACCGTTCGCCAAGGTGGGTCAGAAACCCGCGAGGGTGAGAGCCCTTGGTGTCGGAGGTGGGCTGCTGGAACAGATGGAGAACTGTCCAGCGGGCAGGAGACGGAGTAGGGAGAAGAGGTTCTTCCTTGGCTTGGTGACCCGCGGCCGTAACCGTTTACAGAATGTACTCATGACGGGGAGGAGAGGATGTGGCGCAGTCGGATTTGCAGGTAGGTGGGGAAGGCAACTTGTGAGAGGGACGCAAATGGTTCACAGGGAGGCATCGATCGTGAGAAAGAAGTTGGCAGACAGAGTGAGGCAGGGGAGGTCAAAAGATTGGGACACACAGATTGAGAAGGACAGCACTCCGACTGGCACAACCCATCCGGCTGGGACAGGCTAAACAGAGACAAGCCGGGGAATTCAAACCGAGCGTCCATCGATAAATACGTCGATTTGGACCCCATTTACCAACCGCTGAGAAAGAGAACTGGAAATGATATCGACCATCACAACAGACCAACACCCATGAGTAGAAAGTGGGACAGAAGACCAGCGCTTCACCGGAGGCTCACCGCTGATGTTACTGAGCGCGGTGACGAAACGTCTGAAGAACAGACCCACCGGCACAGCGAGCGAAATTACAACCTGATCCACGACCCGAACCTGCTCCAAATCTGCAGAACAGGACTGTACACAAAACAGAGAGCAAACCCCCACACAGAGGGGTGTAGTGGTCGGCATGGACAAGTCGGGCCGAAGGGCCCGTTCCCACGCTCTCCGACTCGGGGAAACCAGTGCACGTGGGCTAGCACACCCGGGGACAGCGGGGAATCAGGAAGGGGAGTGAAAGGTTGGCCCTAACCTCAAGGGGGTTGGGGTGTACGGGGAGAGAAGTCTTACTGTGACCGGACAAGGTGCTGTGGAGGCTGCCTCTGGACCACCCTGAGCAGGTTTGGTTCCCCGCGTTTGATCAGACATACTATTCCGCTGGAGGCAGTCCAGAGGAGGTGCACTCAGACGATCCCTGGGGTACCGTGAAATTTTCTGATGAGCAAAGGCTAAGCAGGTCGGGACTGTACTCATTGGTACGTATCGGACCAGGGTTAATGCTGAGAGGGCATTTCTCCTGATAGGAGAGGTTAAGACCCAAGGGTCACAGACTCAGAACAAAGGGGCGGGGAGGAGGAGGAATTTCTTCTCTCACTGAGGAGTGGGGGTTGGAGTTGTGAGTCTTTGGTGCTCTGGTTTCCTCCCACAATCCAAGGATGTGTAGGTTAGGGTGGATTGGGCATGCTAAATTGCCCATCATGTCGAGGGATGTGCAGGTTCGGGTGGATTGGCCATGTTCAATTACCCATAGTACCCAGGGATGTACAGGTTAGGGTGGATTGGCCATGCTAAATTACACATAGTGCCCAGGGATGTACAGATTCAGGTGGATTGGCCCTGCTAAATTACTCATAGTGCCCAGAAATGTGCAGGTTAGGGTGGATTGGCCATGTTCAATTACCCATAGTGCCCAGGGATGTGCAGGTTAGGGTGGATTGGCCGTGCTACATTGTCCCATAGTGCCCAGGGATGTGCAGGTTAGGGTGGGATTGGCCATGTTAAATTACCCATAGTGCCCAGGGATGTGCAGGTTTGGGTGAATTGGCCGTGCTAAATTACCCATCGTGCCCAGGGATATGCAGGTTAGGGTGGATTGGCCATGCTAAATTACCCATAGTTCCCTGGGATATACAGGTTAGGGTGGATTGGCTATGCTAAATTACCCATAGTGCCCAGGGATGTGCAGGTTAGGGTGGATTGGCCATGTTAAATTACCCATAGTGCCCAGGGATGTGCAGGTTTGGGTGAATTGGCCGTGCTAAATTACCCATCGTGCCCAGGGATATGCAGGTTAGGGTGGATTGGCCATGCTAAATTACCCATAGTTCCCTGGGATATACAGGTTAGGGTGGATTGGCTATGCTAAATTACCCATAGTGCCCAGGGATGTGCAGGTTAGGGTGGATTGGCCGTGCTAAATTACCCATAGTGCCCAGGGATGTGCAGGTTAGGGTGGATTGGCCGTGCTAAATTACCCATAGTGCCCAGGGATGTGCAGGTTAGGGTGGATTGGCCATGTTAAATTACCCATAGTGCCCAGGGATGTGCAGGTTTGGGTGAATTGGCCGTGCTAAATTACCCATCATGCCCAGGGATGTGCAGGTTAGGGTGGATTGGCCATGCTAAATTACCCATAGTGCCCAGGGATGTGCAGGTTAGGGTGGATTGGCCGTGCTAAATTACCCATAGTGCCCAGGGATGTGCAGGTTAGGGTGGATTGGTCAAGGGGTAGATGTTGAGTAATAGCGGAATGCGTCTGGGTGGGTTACTCTTCGGAGGGTCAGTGTGGAGTTGTTGGGCCGAAGGGCCTGTTTCCACACTGTTGGGGATTTTTCTGCTTCCATTACTAGAATATTGGATCCTATTGAACGGTGGAGTAGGGCCCCCTTCCTGTTCCTAAAGCTTCTGGGAGAAATGATCGGGGGGGGGGGGGGGGAGAGAGAGACCCCCGCAGCTCAGAGACCGGCTGGGTCAGACGGACCGTTTCTGTCCTCCCCAGAAACGACCCCTCAGTATTTCCATTCCGCTGGCTGCGGGTTCCTCCCTGTCCGCGGTGGGGGGGGGGAGCTGGTTTTAACTCGCCTCCCTCTCTCAGATCCACCAGGAGAGGCTGTACCAGGAGTACGCCTACAGCAAGGCCGAAAGCCGCCTGAGGCAGATGGAGAAACTGTACACCCAGCAGATCCAGGGGAAGGACATGGAGGTCAGCAACAGCCGCGGGGAGGTCTCCTCACTCAAGAAGCTGCTGGAGGAGTACAAGAAGAAGTACAGTGAGATCTCGGAGAAGCTGATGGAGAGGAACCGACAGTACCAGAAACTGCAAGGGCTCTATGACAGCTTGAGGCTCCGCACCCTGGCCATGACTGGGGAGGGAGACTCCACAGTGTCTGCTCCATCTTCCACAGCTCTCTATCGCCTGCCCATGGGTAAGAGGCAGGCAGCTCCCTGACCTCTGCCTCCATCCTTCCGAAACAACCACCACCACCACCATGTGCTCTTCACTTACCTTTGTCTCCCTCTCTCCCTTTATCTGTGTTCCTCCCTCTGTCACCATCCCTCTCTCCCTGTCTCTGTCTCCGGCCCTCCCTTTCTGTCTCTCTCTCTCTCTCCATCCCTCCATCTCTATCACCATCCCTCCCTTTCTCTGTTGCCTTCTCTGTCCATCCCTCTCTATCTCTGCTTCCTCCCTCCTTCCATCTCCCTTTTTGCCTCTCTCTCTCCCCGTCTGTCTGTCTCTCCCTCCCTCTGTCTCCATCCTCTCTCCATCTCCCTCTTTCTCCGTCTCCATCCATCCCTCCCTCCGTCCGTCTTCCTCTCCCTTACTCTGTCTCCCTCTCTCTCTGTCCCTCCCTCTTCCTCCCTCTCTCCCTTTCTCTGTCACTCCCTCCCTGTCTCTGTCCCACTTTCTGTCTCCGTCCCTCTCTCACTGAGCTCTCTTTCTCCACGTGTGTCTGACTCTACACACTATCCCTCAGTCTCGTTTTTTCTCTCTCTCTCCTCTTCTCACTGTCCCACTCTCTGCAGTCACACACTGTTCGATATGTTAGATTAGATTAGATTAGATTACATACAATGTGCAAACTCCACACAGTCAGTCGCCTGAGGCGGGAATTGAACCCGGGTCTCTGGCGCAGTGAGGCAGCAGTGCTAACCACTGTGTCACCGTTATGGTCTTTACTGTGGAGATGGTGGGGGGGGGGGGGGGGAAGAGACATGGGGATGTGATGGGGCCACTGGGGTTTGCTGCTGACCACATTCCCGGTTTCTCTTCCCTCTCTCCCTGCAGGGGGCCTGGCGAAGTTCGTCCCGACGGAGAGCCCCCAGGGCAGGCCAGCTGCCGGCGAGGGTGGGGACTTCCATCTGCGTCCGTCCTTCTTCGGCTCCCCCGTGGCTGAGCGGCCGGGGGGTTTCTTCACCTTCTCCCCGAGCGAAGGGGCTGCCCAGGAGCTCCGTCAACCCCAGGCCCAGGCCCTGGGGGCGAACGGCCTGTACAAGATGAAGAAGATGTGAAGGGGACGTGGCTCGGGGAGGGACCTGGGGTGGGAGAACCCAGAGGCTGAACACTGACCGCTCCCCCCCACCCCCGGCTCTCTCCCAGCGGTGGGTCTCCGGGTTCACAGGGCCTGACCGAAACATCCTGTGGTCTTCAATCGACTCCCCCCACCCCCCCCCCGCCACCTGATGTCGCGTATCCCCCTCCCTCAGGGCTTCGCTCCTTCCTCCCCGTTTGTTTCAGAGTTCTGTCCATTAAAGCTTCCTTTTTGCCTTTGAGCGGACCTCCCCCCCGGGCGTCTGGTCTCCTTTCTTTCTCCTCCCTCTCACCCCTCCCCTCCCCTCCCCGCCCGCGCTCTCCGCTTCCTTTAGCCAGGCCTTGCGTGGCGTTCCCGCAGCACGCTCTGCCACAACCCGTCTCGGGTCAACGGTTCGGACCGTCACTGTTCGGTAAAGGAAGGACGAGAAACATGAGAACAGCGACGCCACTCCTGGGGAGTGACGCTGCGCAGAGAGACCTTGGGCCGCAGGTTCAGAGTTCCTCCTAAGTGGAGTCTCAGGTCGAAGACAGAGGGTTGTTTTTCAGACTGGAGGCCTGTGACCAGTGGGCCCTCTACTTTTCGTCATTTGTATAAATGATTTGGATGCGAGCATAAGAGGTCCAGTTAGTAAGTTTGCAGATGACCCCAAAATTGGAGGTGTAGTGGACAGCGAAGAGGGTTACCCTCAGATTACAACAGGATCGTGACCAGGTGGGCCAATGGGCTGGGAAGTGGCAGATGGAGTTTAATTCAGATAAATGCGAGGTGATGCATTTTGGCAAAGCAAATCTTAGCAGGACTTATACACTTAATGGTAAGGTCCTGGGGGGTGTTGCTGAACAAAGAGACCTTGGAGTGCAAGTGGAGTCCCAGGTAGATAGGATAGTGAAGGTGGCGTTTGGTATGCTTTCCTTTATTGGTCAGAGTATTGAGTACAGGAGTTGGGAGGTCATGTTGCGGCTTTACAGGACATTGGTTAGGCCACTGTTGGAATATTGTGTGCAATTCTGGTCTCCTTCCTATCGGAAAGATGTGAAACTTGAAAGGGTTCAGAAAAGATTTACAAGGATGTTGCCAGGGTCGGAGGGTTTGAGCTACAGGGAGAGGCTGAACAGGCTGGGGCTGTTTTCCCTGGAGCGTCGGAGGCTGAGGGGTGACCTTATAGAGGTTTATAAAATCATGAGGGGGCACAGAGAGGGTAAATAGACAAGGTCTTTACCCCCTGGGGTGGGGGAGTCCAGAACTAGAGGGGTGTAGGTTTAAGGGGAGAGGGGAAAGGGAGCTGAGGGGTAACTTTTTCCCCCCCAGAGGGTGGTGCGTGTGTGGAATGAGCTGCCAGAGGAAGTGGGGGGGGGGGGGGGGGGAGAGGCTGGTACAATGACAGCATTGAAAAGGCATCTGGGTGGGGACAGGAATAGGAAGGGGTTAGAGGGAGATGGGCCAAGTGCTGGGGAATGGGACTGGGTTAGGGTTAGGTATATCTGGGTCGGCATGGACAGGATGGGCCGAAGGGTCTGTTTCCGTGGTGTATGTCTCTGTCACACGGGGAGCTGTGCTCAGGCTCCCGCTGTGCCCTTGGACACAAGGCCGACAGGATCTGTCCGCAAGAAACAAGGAGGGCAGACACAACGTCAGCTGTGACTGGAGTTCAGGGACTGGCGACGGTGATAGGCAGTCCTGCCTGAGGCAGGAGAAAACCCGCACAGGCTGGACGGTACCACCGGGAGGGGATCTCGGGGGGGGGGGGGGGGGAGATTCACACTGGAGCTGAAACCGTCGGTAAGGGTAGGGGAGAGGGGGGAGTGTCGGGGGTTTAGAAACCAGAGACGGACAGTGTGCGAGCAAGGTCGCGATCTGTCTCGGCAGCGTCCCACCCCCACCCCCAGTCCGCAGTGTGTAACTCCCTGTCACTGATGTACAAGGGACCCCTTCCCCCAAAACTCTCGCCCATTGGTGCAGGGAGCGTATTCTGGTTCATCGACAATGCACGTCCCCTCCCAGCTCTCAATGGCATGGCTGCCATCTCTCCGACGGGCTGAGTAAGTGGAACGTGTGGGGGAGGGGGGGGGTGATAATCACCACCCCCTTTCCCCCCACAACCCCGCTGAGCCACGTGAGCTCTCACTATGGTCACTTTAACCAGAGTGTAAGGGTGTGCCGATGTAGGAGAAAGTGAGGACTGCAGAGAAAATGGAGACCAGAGTCAAACAGTGTGGTGCTGGAAAAGCACAGCAGGTCAGGCAGGACAGACAATGTTTCTGGCATCGATTCCTGATGAACAGCCTATGGCCGAAACCTCAAATCGCCTGCTCCTCGCTCTCCCACACACACACACACACCCCGCTCTCCCACACACACACACCCCGCTCTCCCACACACACACACCCCGCTCTCCCACACACACACACACACCCCGCTCTCCCACACACACACACCCCGCTCTCCACACACACACACCCCGCTCTCCCACACACACACACCCCGCTCTCCCACACACACACACCCCGCCTCCCACACACACACACACACCCCGCTCTCCCACACACACACACACACCCCGCTCTCCCACACACACACACCCCGCTCTCCCACACACACACACCCCGCTCTCCCACACACACACACCCCGCTCTCCCACACACACACACCCCGCTCTCCACACACACCCCGCTCTCCCACACACACACACACCCCGCTCTCCCACACACACACACCCCGCTCTCCCACACACACACACACACCCCGCTCTCCCCACACACACACACACCCCGCTCTCCCACACACACACACACCCCGCTCTCCCACACACACACACCCCGCTCTCCCACACACACACACACACCCCGCTCTCCCACACACACACACACACCCCGCTCTCCCACACACACACACCCCGCTCTCCCACACACACACACACACCCCGCTCTCCCACACACACACACACCCCGCTCTCCCACACACACACACACACCCCGCTCTCCCACACACACACACACCCCGCTCTCCCACACACACACACCCCGCTCTCCCACACACACACACCCCGCTCTCCCACACACACACACACACCCGCTCTCCCACACACACACACCCCGCTCTCCCACACACACACACCCGCTCTCCCACACACACACACCCCGCTCTCCCACACACACACACACACCCCGCTCTCCACACACACACACACCCCGCTCTCCCACACACACACACACCCCGCTCTCCCACACACACACACACACCCCGCTCTCCCACACACACACACACACCCCGCTCTCCCACACACACACACACCCCGCTCTCCCACACACACACACACACCCCGCTCTCCCACACACACACACACCCCGCTCTCCCACACACACACACACACACCCCGCTCTCCCACACACACACACCCCGCTCTCCCACACACACACACCCCGCTCTCCCACACACACACACACACCCCGCTCTCCCACACACACACACACCCCGCTCTCCCACACACACACACACACCCCGCTCTCCCACACACACACACACACACCCCGCTCTCCCACACACACACACACACCCCGCTCTCCCACACACACACACACCCCGCTCTCCCACACACACACACACCCCGCTCTCCCACACACACACACACACCCCGCTCTCCCACACACACACACACACCCCGCTCTCCCACACACACACACACACCCCGCTCTCCCACACACACACACCCCGCTCTCCCACACACACACACCCCGCTCTCCCACACACACACACACACCCCGCTCTCCCACACACACACACACCCCGCTCTCCCACACACACACACACCCCGCTCTCCCACACACACACACCCCGCTCTCCCACACACACACACCCCGCTCTCCCACACACACACACACACCCCGCTCTCCCACACACACACACACACCCCCGCTCTCCCACACACACACACACCCCGCTCTCCCACACACACACACACCCCGCTCTCCCACACACACACACACACCCCGCTCTCCCACACACACACACACACCCCGCTCTCCCACACACACACACACACCCCGCTCTCCCACACACACACACACACCCGCTCTCCCACACACACACACCCCGCTCTCCCACACACACACACACACCCCGCTCTCCCACACACACACACACACCCCGCTCTCCCACACACACACACACACCCCGCTCTCCCACACACACACACACACCCCGCTCTCCCACACACACACACACACCCCGCTCTCCCACACACACACACCCCGCTCTCCCACACACACACACACACCCCGCTCTCCCACACACACACACACACCCCGCTCTCCCACACACACACACACACCCCGCTCTCCCACACACACACACACACCCCGCTCTCCCACACACACACACACACCCGCTCTCCCACACACACACACACCCCGCTCTCCCACACACACACACACACCCCGCTCTCCCACACACACACACCCCGCTCTCCCACACACACACACACACCCCGCTCTCCCACACACACACACACACCCGCTCTCCCACACACACACACACCCCGCTCTCCCACACACACACCCTCGCTCTCCCACACACACACCCCGCTCTCCCACACACACACACACACCCCGCTCTCCCACACACACACACACCCCGCTCTCCACACACACACACACCCCGCTCTCCCACACACACACACCCCGCTCTCCCACACACACACACACCCCGCTCTCCACACACACACACACACCCCGCTCTCCCACACACACACACACCCCGCTCTCCCACACACACACACACCCCGCTCTCCCACACACACACACCCGCTCTCCCACACACACACACACCCCGCTCTCCCACACACACACACACCCCGCTCTCCCACACACACACACCCCGCTCTCCCACACACACACACACACCCCGCTCTCCCACACACACACACACACCCGCTCTCCCACACACACACACACACCCCGCTCTCCCACACACACACACCCGCTCTCCCACACACACACACACACCCCGCTCTCCCACACACACACACACCCCGCTCTCCCACACACACACACAACACACACACACCCCGCTCTCCCACACACACACACCCCGCTCTCACACACACACACACCCCGCTCTCCCACACACACACACCCCGCTCTCCCACACACACACACACCCCGCTCTCCCACACACACACACCCCGCTCTCCCACACACACACACACCCCGCTCTCCCACACACACACACACCCCGCTCTCCCACACACACACACACACCCCGCTCTCCCACACACACACACCCGCTCTCCCACACACACACACCCCGCTCTCCACACACACACACACACCCCGCTCTCCCACACACACACACACCCCGCTCTCCCACACACACACACACACCCCGCTCTCCCACACACACACACACACCCCGCTCTCCCACACACACACACACCCCGCTCTCCCACACACACACACACACCCCGCTCTCCCACACACACACACACACCCCGCTCTCCCACACACACACACACCCCGCTCTCCACACACACACACACACCCCGCTCTCCCACACACACACACACCCCGCTCTCCCACACACACACACACCCCGCTCTCCCACACACACACACACACCCCGCTCTCCCACACACACACACACCCCGCTCTCCCACACACACACACACCCCGCTCTCCACACACACACACACACCCCGCTCTCCCACACACACACACCCCGCTCTCCCACACACACACACACACACCCCGCTCTCCCACACACACACACCCCGCTCTCCCACACACACACACACCCCGCTCTCCCACACACACACACACACCCCGCTCTCCCACACACACACACCCCGCTCTCCCACACACACACACACACCCCGCTCTCCCACACACACACACACACCCCGCTCTCCCACACACACACACACCCCGCTCTCCCACACACACACACACACCCCGCTCTCCCACACACACACACACACCCCGCTCTCCCACACACACACACCCCGCTCTCCCACACACACACACCCCGCTCTCCCACACACACACACACACACCCCGCTCTCCCACACACACACACACCCCGCTCTCCCACACACACACACACACACCCCGCTCTCCCCACACACACACACCCCGCTCTCCCACACACACACACACACCCCGCTCTCCCACACACACACACCCCGCTCTCCCACACACACACACACCCCGCTCTCCCACACACACACACACACCCCGCTCTCCCACACACACACACACACCCCGCTCTCCACACACACACACACACCCCGCTCTCCCACACACACACACACCCCGCTCTCCCACACACACACACACACCCGCTCTCCCACACACACACACACACCCCGCTCTCCCACACACACACACCCCGCTCTCCCACACACACACACACCCCGCTCTCCCACACACACACACACCCCGCTCTCCCACACACACACACACCCCGCTCTCCCACACACACACACACCCCGCTCTCCCACACACACACACCCCGCTCTCCCACACACACACACACCCCGCTCTCCCACACACACACACACACCCCGCTCTCCCACACACACACACACACCCCGCTCTCCCACACACACACACCCCGCTCTCCCACACACACACACCCCGCTCTCCCACACACACACACACACCCCGCTCTCCCACACACACACACACCCCGCTCTCCCACACACACACACACACCCCGCTCTCCCACACACACACACCCCGCTCTCCCACACACACACACACCCCGCTCTCCCACACACACACACACACCCCGCTCTCCCACACACACACACACACCCCGCTCTCCCACACACACACACACCCCGCTCTCCCACACACACACACACCCGCTCTCCCACACACACACACCCCGCTCTCCCACACACACACACACACCCCGCTCTCCCACACACACACACCCCGCTCTCCCACACACACACACCCCGCTCTCCCACACACACACACACCCCGCTCTCCCACACACACACACACCCCGCTCTCCCACACACACACACACCCCGCTCTCCCACACACACACACACCCCGCTCTCCCACACACACACACACACACCCCGCTCTCCCACACACACACACACCCCGCTCTCCCACACACACACACACCCCGCTCTCCCACACACACACACACACCCCGCTCTCCCACACACACACACACCCCGCTCTCCCACACACACACACACACCCCGCTCTCCCCACACACACACACACCCCGCTCTCCCACACACACACACACACCCGCTCTCCCACACACACACACCCCGCTCTCCCACACACACACACACACCCCGCTCTCCCACACACACACACACCCCGCTCTCCCACACACACACACACCCCGCTCTCCCACACACACACACACCCCGCTCTCCCACACACACACACACCCCGCTCTCCCACACACACACACACCCCGCTCTCCCACACACACACACACCCCGCTCTCCCACACACACACACACCCCGCTCTCCCACACACACACACACACCCCGCTCTCCCACACACACACACACCCCGCTCTCCCACACACACACACACACCCCGCTCTCCCACACACACACACACACCCCGCTCTCCCACACACACACACACACACCCCGCTCTCCCACACACACACACCCCGCTCTCCCACACACACACACACACCCGCTCTCCCACACACACACACACCCCCGCTCTCCCACACACACACACACCCCGCTCTCCCACACACACACACACACCCCGCTCTCCCACACACACACACACCCCGCTCTCCCACACACACACACACCCCGCTCTCCACACACACACACACACCCCGCTCTCCCACACACACACACACCCCGCTCTCCCACACACACACACACACCCCGCTCTCCCACACACACACACCCCGCTCTCCCACACACACACACACACACCCCGCTCTCCCACACACACACACCCCCGCTCTCCCACACACACACACACCCCGCTCTCCCACACACACACACACCCCGCTCTCCCACACACACACACCCCGCTCTCCCACACACACACACCCCGCTCTCCCACACACACACACACCCCGCTCTCCCACACACACACACACACCCCGCTCTCCCCACACACACACACACACCCCGCTCTCCCACACACACACACCCCGCTCTCCCACACACACACACACACCCCGCTCTCCCACACACACACACACACCCCGCTCTCCCACACACACACACACCCCGCTCTCCCACACACACACACACCCCGCTCTCCCACACACACACACACCCCGCTCTCCCACACACACACACACCCCGCTCTCCCACACACACACACACACCCCGCTCTCCCACACACACACACACCCCGCTCTCCCACACACACACACACCCCGCTCTCCCACACACACACACACCCCCGCTCTCCCACACACACACACCCCGCTCTCCCACACACACACACACCCCGCTCTCCCACACACACACACACCCCGCTCTCCCACACACACACACACACCCCGCTCTCCCACACACACACACACCCCGCTCTCCCACACACACACACACCCCGCTCTCCCACACACACACACACCCCGCTCTCCCACACACACACACACACCCCGCTCTCCCACACACACACACCCCGCTCTCCCACACACACACACACCCCGCTCTCCCACACACACACACACACCCCGCTCTCCCACACACACACACACACCCCGCTCTCCACACACACACACACCCCGCTCTCCCACACACACACACACACCCCGCTCTCCCACACACACACACACACCCCGCTCTCCCACACACACACACACCCCGCTCTCCCACACACACACACACCCCGCTCTCCCACACACACACACACCCCGCTCTCCCACACACACACACACCCCGCTCTCCCACACACACACACACCCCGCTCTCCCCACACACACACACACACACCCCCGCTCTCCCACACACACACACACACCCCGCTCTCCCACACACACACACACCCCGCTCTCCCACACACACACACACCCCGCTCTCCCACACACACACACACCCCGCTCTCCCACACACACACACACACCCCGCTCTCCCACACACACACACACACCCCGCTCTCCCACACACACACACCCCGCTCTCCCACACACACACACACCCCGCTCTCCCACACACACACACCCCGCTCTCCCACACACACACACACACCCCGCTCTCCCACACACACACACACCCCGCTCTCCCACACACACACACACACCCCGCTCTCCCACACACACACACACACCCCGCTCTCCCACACACACACACACCCCGCTCTCCCACACACACACACACCCCGCTCTCCCACACACACACACACCCCGCTCTCCCACACACACACACCCCGCTCTCCCACACACACACACCCCGCTCTCCCACACACACACACACACCCCGCTCTCCCACACACACACACCCCCGCTCTCCCACACACACACACCCCGCTCTCCCACACACACACACACCCCGCTCTCCCACACACACACACACCCCGCTCTCCCACACACACACACACCCCGCTCTCCCACACACACACACACCCCGCTCTCCCACACACACACACCCCGCTCTCCCACACACACACACCCCGCTCTCCCACACACACACACACCCCGCTCTCCCACACACACACACACCCCGCTCTCCCACACACACACACCCCCGCTCTCCCACACACACACACACACCCCGCTCTCCCACACACACACACCCCGCTCTCCCACACACACACACCCCGCTCTCCCACACACACACACACACCCCGCTCTCCCACACACACACACACACCCCGCTCTCCCACACACACACACCCCGCTCTCCCACACACACACACACCCCGCTCTCCCACACACACACACACCCCGCTCTCCCACACACACACACCCCGCTCTCCCACACACACACACCCCCGCTCTCCCACACACACACACACACACCCCGCTCTCCCACACACACACACACCCCGCTCTCCCACACACACACACCCCGCTCTCCCACACACACACACACCCCGCTCTCCCACACACACACACACCCCGCTCTCCCACACACACACACCCCGCTCTCCCACACACACACACACACCCCGCTCTCCCACACACACACACACCCCGCTCTCCCACACACACACACACACCCCGCTCTCCCACACACACACACACCCCGCTCTCCCACACACACACACACACCCCGCTCTCCCACACACACACACACACCCCGCTCTCCCACACACACACACACACCCCGCTCTCCCACACACACACACACACCCCGCTCTCCCACACACACACACACACCCCGCTCTCCCACACACACACACACACCCCGCTCTCCCACACACACACACACCCCGCTCTCCCACACACACACACACACCCCGCTCTCCCACACACACACACACCCCGCTCTCCCACACACACACACACCCCGCTCTCCCACACACACACACACCCCGCTCTCCCACACACACACACACACCCCGCTCTCCCACACACACACACACCCCGCTCTCCCACACACACACACACCCCGCTCTCCCACACACACACACACACCCCGCTCTCCCACACACACACACACCCCGCTCTCCCACACACACACACCCCGCTCTCCCACACACACACACACACCACCGCTCTCCCACACACACACACACACCCCGCTCTCCCACACACACACACACCCGCTCTCCCACACACACACACACACCCCGCTCTCCCACACACACACACACACCCCGCTCTCCCACACACACACACACCCCGCTCTCCCACACACACACACACACCCCGCTCTCCCACACACACACACACACCCCGCTCTCCCACACACACACACACACCCCGCTCTCCCACACACACACACACCCCGCTCTCCCACACACACACACACCCCGCTCTCCCACACACACACACACCCCGCTCTCCCACACACACACACACACCCCGCTCTCCCACACACACACACACCCCGCTCTCCCACACACACACACCCCGCTCTCCCACACACACACACACCCCGCTCTCCCACACACACACACCCCGCTCTCCCACACACACACACACCCCGCTCTCCCACACACACACACACCCCGCTCTCCCACACACACACACACACCCGCTCTCCCACACACACACACACACCCCGCTCTCCCACACACACACACCCCGCTCTCCCACACACAC